>NC_133328.1:383730589-384033089 GCF_042186555.1 Aquarana catesbeiana | reverse complement strand
TGTCCTTTACCTAGAGACATGCCATCCCTGCTGACAAAAATACCAGGGCAGCAAAAACAATTGCTCACTATTTGCAATTACTTATGTACACTTATAGTAAATGTTCATCGTAACATGTATTATAAGTTAATATAAATAAAACTGAAAAAAAAACACAGAATATACCTGCATTCTGCAACACAGAAATTGAAACTTTACCTATCTCAAAATACATATCGTAGAAAAGTTAATTTAACTTGCTATAAGCAGGTTAAATACATTAAAGTGGTTCTAAAGACTCAAGGTCTTTTACCTCCATGAGTTCTATACATGAAGGTAAAACCCTTCTTTGTGCAGGAGCCCCACAGCCCCCCTTCCCCCCAATACTTACCTGAGCCCCACCGCGATCCAGCAATGTGCACGAGAGCCTAGACTCTCCCTCCTCATTGGCTGAGACAGCCATTGGCTCCCACTGCTGTCAATTAGTGAGCCAGTGAGGAGAGAGAGGGGGTGGGGCCGAGCCACAAATTTGTGTGTGAATGGACAGAGCAGTGGCTCGGGAGCAAGCCTGCTTGGGTGACCCCATTGCAAGCTGGTTGCTCTGGGGGCACTCAGCAGGAGGGAGGGGCCAGGAGTGCCGGCAGGGGACCTGAGAATAGGAGGAAAACCACTGCACAGAGCAGGTAAGAATGACATGTTTGCCTTTTTTTTTTTTAAATAAAATTGCCTTTAGTATCACTTTAAAGAAGAACTTCAGCCTATTAAAAAATATTATATAAATTGTCAACTATTTAAAATAAAAAAAGTTGCAGTTGTCACTTTCTCTCTGACACTGTCCCAAAAAGAAAGTCCTTTCCAAGGTCAAGCACTTCTCATTTTCCATGTTGAATAATGGCAAGCATCATATTGCAATACTGAATATTGCAGAGAGCAGCCAGTGTTTGCAGCATTCTGAACCTGCCAACTGCCAGAGAAAGAAAAGGATCTGTGACATTACATTACTGAACTGACTAATTGGACATTTTAATATGAATGATGTGGGATTGCTGTAAATGGAGGAGGCAAACAAAAAAGGGGAAGGTGGGTCCCACTTTAGTAAAATTAATTTCTCAATGATAATACCATGGTAACAAAGAGTAGTAAGATACTGGAAAAAAATAATATGTTTGTTTTTTTTATTATTAAATAAGTGAAATTATTAAAACAGAAATGTCTTTTTAAAAAGAACAACTTTTAATTGTGCAGTTTTATAAATAGTCCCTAAATCTTACTTCCAGGTTGGTCTAATGTGGAATTGGACCATGTAAAATTTTCAAATATATCTGAATAAATGCAACTGTACAAATATATATTTAAAATTTACTACTGGCTTTGGGAATAAGCTAATTTGGAAAGGGCATGATGGTGACATTTTTGGAAGCAGTAAAACGATAAAGTATAAAGTGCAGTTACCCATAGCAACCAATCCTTTTTTTCTGATGCCAGATTAGACTGGTTGCTATGGATTTCTAAACATATCTTATTGCCCAGTGTCATGGCCTGCTGAAAATATTCAACACTCTTCATGAAAGCAATTAACTCCAAGTGATGGCAGTTAAAATAATTTTTGTGTACAATCCCTGTACATTGCTAATGATACTGATAATAGTAACTTTTAAAACATTGTAAAAAGAAAAAACAAATTGGGGCATTCTGTTATGTAAATGTAATGCTTATATGCGACAGTGACAATTTTTTATTGATTTGGACCAATTGTGAAGGTTCACTCAGTAAAAACTGGGCTTTCTGCCGTACACAGTAAGACAGCTTAACTTCAGTTGGCATTACTCAAACTTCATAGTTTAGATGCATATCTGTGTTATATTATGTCCCAATATGAAAAAGTGAGGTCAAAAATTCTTCTGTTTCAAATAATGAGCAAATGCACCTTTTTAGCCTCGGGTCTTCATACACAATTTAGCCAGAGAGCCAGTGCATATCATGATTTAGCTTCTGACATCTCCTGCCTCTAGGCCGAGAGAGACTAATACAGATTTCTGTGTGCTCATGGTGGAAAAAAAAGTGAGACAGAGGCCTTTATTGACTAAATGATAAAGAGGTTTGTAATGATAAATAACAGTCATTTTATTGTGGAATTCCCAGAAAGGAAGCGTTCTGTGGTGTCCAATAGACTGAATACATAGACCCCTTTCCCTTAGGAGCTGACCGTGTTAACTTGTGACCTTGATAGGCAACAACAGCTACCACAACACTTACTTCCTGTTGTGTTACATTGTGCAATGAAGGTCTCTAAATACTGTTCTCCTGGGTTTAAGGTAGAAAAGTGACTTGTGAATCTGTTTCAACAAGCAAGACAGGTACAGTGTTCAGTATTAATATCTTGACTGAAGCTTGGAGTGTACTTGATTGATGATTGCTTAGACAGTTTGGGAGCTGCAGTAGATTATTTGCCCATGATTGTCCATTATTATCAATTGTGACTGGGTTATAGACATAAATACAAGCATCTCTTTCTTGGCCTGTGACCTAATTTTGAGTATAGCTCTATAGCCATGATGACTCTGGAATAATGTATATCTTAAAAACATGATGAAAAAAGAGAGACAAAAAGCGGTACACATTTACTTATGCATACATGTATGCATAACAGTGAAGGAAAATTAAGTGCTGGGGACATTGGGTCATATAGGATCATTTGGAAAGGTTTAAATCCTTGTAAATTATTTACTATTAGGAAAAAAAAAAAGAATAAGTATAAGGCAGACAAGTTTCTTAAATTATCACCTGTAAAAATTTCACTGATTTAGGACTTGTCACAGTTGGATTAATTTACTAAAACTAGAGAATGCAAAATCTGGTGCAGTTCTGAACAGAAACCAATCAGCTTCCAGTTTTTTTTTTATCACAGCTTAATTGAACAAGCTGTAGTTAGAAGCTGATTGGCTACCATGTACAGCTGCACCAGATTTTGCACTCTCCAGTTTTAATAAATCAACCCCAGTGTCTAAATAAAATAAAGTTTTCTTTTGGTCTGAAGAAATAGGGAATCAATGCACTGACCTTATTTGACAGAGTGTCCTAAATAAAAACTGATGGTATCATTGGCTCAGTTTAACCCAAACAAGTACTGGAAAGATTCTAAAAAGAATGGAGCTGGTTCACATATCTCCGCTGCAGCTCAGGTGCGAATTTGCACAGGGGTCCTGTGCGTCTTTTGGTCCACCAAAAATTCAGGCTGAAATTGGACCTGAAACGATGAAAAGGAAACACACCAGACCCCTGCTGTGAGCCGAATGTGAAAATAGTGTAAACCCAGCCTCATAGAAATGCAGATCCAGCACCCACCTCTTCCCACAAGTTTTCTTTCACCCAAGGCCACACCACAGTTTCAACAAGGGCTGTAGTGTATCATGAGCAGGCAATGTGATCAATGAGGGAATACTGTGTGAATTTCAGTAAGTTTCACTTATTATAACTGGTATGACACAAAATGTATCCTTGCAGTGCCACCCTCACCAACTCTCCCCACCTAACTTAGTCTAGAGGTGCAGAAATAAGCTGTATTACTTACCTTGTTCCTGACTCTGGTAGGCTCCAGTGCTGTCCTCAAGCTCCAGGCTGTTTGCAGTTCTGGGTGACATTGTACACAGTGCAGGGCATTGTAGTGCATTGTAATTGAGGACAAGCACGGTTCTTTTGTGTGAAATGTGTCAACTAATCACCCTTGCAAGCTTGTCTGGCTTATGACAATAAAGAAATTTCAACAGCATCCTTTGGATTCGAGTGTGCAATCAATTTTTTCTCTTCTTGATTGTAATTGAGGAGACAAGACTGCAACTGTGGCTTGAAGCTCAGAGGACACTGAGGGGGACCAGTCACATGGATGAGGGACCCTACCAGAGCCAGGAGTAGGGTTAATAACATATCTTATCCCTTCAACCCTAGGCTAAGAGATCATTAAAACCTTGCAGTGAGGGGGTTCCCACTGCAAGGGTATTGTTTGTCTCACTTCTAGAATTCATCTTTAATCACTTCAAGTCCAGAAAGTTTCACCCCCTTCCAGTCCAGGCAATTTTTTCAGGTTTTAGCACTGTCACAGTTTGACAATTACTCAGCCTTGCAACAAAGTTGTCAATTGATAAGATATTTCTAACATACAGCATGAGTATACTTAGAATTACACCCCAAAACACATTTTGCTACTTTTCCTGAGAACAGGGATACTGCATGTGTAAGATCTTTTCAATCTTGGACTTTTTATATACCCAGGGGTGGGACAAGGTCAACCAGTGCCTGGGGGGCCTAAGTGCCTTCTCATGGTGGTGTCTCTGGAAGACAAAAATGCCCCTGCATTGGTGGTGTCGCTAAAAAGAATAGATGCCCCTAGGCTGGTGGTGTTAGTGGAAGTAAAAATGTTCCTGTGTTAGTGGTATAATTGTAAGGAAAAATGCCCCTGTGTCCATGGTGTCACTAAAAGGAAAAATGTCCCAGAGTCGGTGTTGTCACTGGAAGGAAAAAATGCCCTTGCGTCAGTGGTGTCACTGGAAGGAAATCATGCCCCCGCGTGTCAGTGCAGTCACTGGTAGGAAGAAAAGGCCCCGCATCCGAGGTGTCGCTGTTAAATAAAATGCTGCTACGTCTGTGGTGTCACAGGTTGGTCTCTGTGCTGGGAGTGTGCAGTGTTAGGTGCTGCTGAATTAGAAGGTAGCCATAAAGGATTTGAAGGTGCCACTGGAACACTAGCATGGGTCCTAAAATTTTGTGGCTCAAGTGGCACCCCACTACATGTACTTGGCCTTTTATTCAGATGTACTGCACTGCTGGTGCTCGGCACTTCACCAGGATGTATTGTGCTGCTGGTGCTCACCTGCTGCTGTTCAGAATGCCTGATTCTTTTTGCAGAGATCCTTTCTTCCTCTGAATCGGTTACTGAACTGCTGCTCTCCACGGGTTCATATTCTGAATCTGACAGTGAGAGCTCCCTGCTACTATCATCTGTGATGTTCAGAATCTGAAATGTCTCTTCACTTGTGAACTGTTTTTGGACATGGCGTTCAGGTTCTGATGATGCTGTACTGGTAGAATGTGAACACTATTACTGGCTTGAATGGCTCTGCTGACCAGCAATCAGAACAATATTGCTGGCTTCACTGAATCTGTTGATAATAGCACTGGTGTGGCGATGAACAGGACACAGGTGCTGGCGTATACCGGTCTGATGTCACAATTAGGGACACTGGCTCTTTTGACACTGACACTGGTGTGGAGTTGATATACATACTGTGCTGGCTTGAGTGGCTCTGCTGACACTGGCATGACTAGTGATCAGAACAGTACTGCTGGCTTCACTGATTCTGTTGACAATGGCTGTTGACAATGGCATTAGTGTGACAGTGATCAGGACCTTGGTGCTGGCGTATACTCGTCTGCCATCACTGCAATCAGGGACACTGGTTCTGTTGACACTGGTACTGGTATGGCAGTGATAAGAACACTGGTACTGGAATGGCAGTGATAAGGACGCTGGTGCTGGCTTAAATGGCTCTGCTGACACTAGCATGACTAGCAATCAGAATAGCATTGTTGGCTTCGCTGACTCTATTGACAATGGCACTTGTGTGGTGGTGATCAGGACACTGGTGCTGATATATGCTGGTCTAATGTCACAGGAATTTAGGGACACTGGTTGGTGGCAGTGGTCTAGTGACACTGACTGGTGTAGCTAGTGATAAGGTATAGTGTTACTGGCAGCACTTGCTGGTGTGTGCTCTAGGAGCCGCACACAAGCCGCTGATTGCAGAAGATGTACAGGTTTGTCCACCCACATTTTCAAAGCTCCCGCCCAGCCCTATACATTGGGCAGACAGGAAGCAGGTAAAGAGACATTTATGGTTAGTTAACAAATAGGCTGTTGTAGGCAAGGGAAGTTTCACTTGGAATTTTCACCAGAGAATAGTGAATGGAGTTTTTTTTCCTTGCATGTGATTGTATTTTCTTTGAAAATGTGAAACTTCACCGCATTCACTAAGCAAAGTGAACAGCCGATTTGCCTTTAGTAAATTTACTCCATAGTCAGTTTACAAATCATGGGCCAAGTGGCAGTATCTATCAACCCCCCCCCACACATCTTGTATCACTCCTTCCTTTATCACAACCAGAACTAAAATTTCAAGTATTGACTGATGTCAGAGGCTAGAGAAAGCAATTCCATCACCCCATTCATGTGATAGTGATGGGGCTTAGTGATGGCTGCTAGGTCTGATGTTCATCCACACCTGGAAGCACAGGATATTTTTCACCACCTGAGGTAGATGCAGGAGGAGCTGAGATTGCTGGGATTGAGAGCTAAGCATCAGTCAATCAGGAAGGGGGGTCCTCTCAAAGACACTGCCATTTTGCCCTGAATGTGCAGAGATCTGCCCCAGAACAACAATGCTACTGAAAGTATCCAAACAGATTTTCAATTTCATTCTTCCAGGTTGATGTCGTCAACACACAACTACCAGAAGGAAGTACTCTACCAGAAGGAAATTACAGATGTATATTTTTTTATGTGAAATGGTATCATCACCAGTAATAATCTACGCTTTAAAAAACAAGCAGTAAAATGAAAGGCATTATTGCATTGTTATAGTATGAAAAAGTCAACTGTTGAGATGTTAAGTACAGTATTGTCTTCTTAAAATAAAGATGTTTACATATCATCTCTTTCTACACAGAAAAAAGAAAGAGGTTAATTCATTATTTTAGGTTAATGGGCAGAGCTTTACAATTTGTTCCTGTATGCCCATACTGTATGTCCAGCTGTGCTTTTAGCACAGTTTATTACAGCCTTCACCAGTGCAAGCTATGGAAACAATGGGCTAAAGGAGTTATTTTAGTCCTTCTATTACCCTTTATTCATCCATTCCAGGAAGAATTTTAGGGTAGATTTAGACATACGTCTAAATCTCCCTTGCCTCTGAAGATCATCCTGCATTCAGATCTCACTCCAGAGGCTACTGATAGGTGGTGAGGAAGTGATGCGACACCTCCTCACTACCTGTTTTAATCCCATGTTTGCCGACAAATCCACCATTTGCCACGCTTCTCCTTTTACTTGAAAGTGTAGCATTCACGAGGTTGCCGCACTCCAATTGCTACAAGTTGGGTGAACTTTGCCATGGGAACGAAGCATCGCACCCGTAGCATGTAAACAGCCCTGTCCACAACCTGTTGCAGCCTAAGGGGGGCGGGGTGCGAATGCCAAAAATGTGATTCAACCGTGCATTTTTTAACCCCCCCTCCAGCCGCAAGTCTAAACAAGGACTTTGTTTGTCCATGCAGGCCAAAACAACATGTTTACATGAAACCCTGCTCCCCGACACCACCTACTCACCTTTCTTTTTATTCCCTGCTGGTCCATTCCACTGTCAGAATCAAGATATGCCACCCTGTGCAAGCCACAAGATGCTTGAGCCTTAGCAGGACTATGAACTCATGGACTATAGATGCATGGGGAACGATTTGCTAAAGACAGATAGGCTGTTCACCTTGTATGGGAATTTCCCCTTAGTTTAGTGAATGTGGTGAAAATGAACTATGCAAAGAATACCCAATCACATGCAAGAAAAATGAAAATCAGTATTTTTGTTTGCACATGTTTGGATGATGTAAGTCAGCAGAGCAACAGCAAGTTAAATGGACTGTAGTGCAAATCTGCAAAATGCAAAAAGCACTAAAAATGCATAGGTGTGAACCAGGCCTAAGCATGGAGAAAATTCCCTTGCAATGTGAAAAGCCTGTTTGCCTTTAATAAATGTATAGACTAATGGGGTTTGGTAAATAGCGCAGTGCCAGTCCCAGTATATTCTGCTGGGGAGGGGGGAATTATTGCAAACCTGCTGCCCTGGCCTGCAAGTTAACATTTTGATTGACTTTAAATAATATTGTGCTTTCCATGATAACTTTTTATAAATGTCTACATATGTTTTTTAAGTAATATAACTGAAAGGGTAGGCAAGTAGCAAAAGGTTGTGACCAAAATTTTAATAAAGGTTCTCTTTTTTTATTTTTTCTGTAAATAGAAGGCATATCTGAAAATGTGATATTTAATAGAACCAAAAAGTTGCTATATAAAAATCTGTATAATGCACATAAAAATTGAAAGGCTGCAATTTTGTCTGGCCTACTTGCATTCTTGAATGACAGATACTAAAATCCATTAAATTGTATCTTGTGGTCATAGAATATATGTGTTACAAATCAATTGTAGAGGAGCTAAAAAAATCACTTATCAAAGCTGCTGTATGAACATATAATTCAATGTACTGGCTTAGAAAAAAAAACACTTGCTTAAGAAATAAAAAAAATATGTTCTTTTATTATAAACCAAAATATGTTTAGTATGGGTAAATAAAGACAATAAAATCTTTGTAAAATTAGACTTTTCTCCCCATTTATAATTGATAAATTCTGTAACTTAGTAAGGAGGTACATCTAAAAAGACTAAATATTTATTTCCTAGAAACAAATAGGCAGTGACTATTCCCATCTATCAGCACAGAAACAAGCCTCACATTAGCCCCACAGCACTATCTGTAGTAGATCTGTTTACAAAAATAAAGCTTGTCCGCACTTTTATTTGTTACATTAAAGAGCTCATTTATAACAGACACCGGATTTTGCTAATGTACACCTGTGCTGTTTCAAATTAGCACAAAACAGCATGGGAAGTATAGTCCTCCATGAGTAGGCTATGTGACTCTAAAGAAATGTGCACTTGCGGCTAGAATGGTATGCACAAACCAGAAGAAGATATTGTGAGCTACAGATCTATGCCTAGTGCATGGTTCTTGAGACACTAAAATGTAAGTTTAAGGTGCTTTTGGAAAGGAAAATGAAAAAACACAGTCCTGTTCATTTTATGTTTAGCTAACTAATATATTAAATTGAAATGCAGGTTTCATTCTACTTTAATTTCTAAACTTGCTATACACCAGCTGCATTGCTTGTAGGTCATATAACTATTAAGTAGGTCATTTGATTCTTAAATAAAAAAAATTTCACCCATTAAAATGGGTGTATACATATCCAATATTTGTATATTTTCAATGTTTGAAAGAAATGTAGGTTAAACTGAAATTTTGAGAGAAAGAAAAGAAAAACAAAAGACAAATACCTGTATAATAAGCAGTTACTTTTGTGTCTTATTTATAGAAGTCATAGGTTTTAACAATGCTGGAAAAGCAGGATAAGGCGGTTTCACCAAAGTATCATTCATACTGGCAATGATATACATGCATTTATATGTTTAGGACATTTGTAAATGCAAATAAATACATGTGATGTTTTAAAATGCTTTAATTTACACTGTGTTTCCCTATGATTAAGTACTGTACATTCAATTTAGGTACATTAAGAGAAAATAGAATGTTGTGAATGTACAATATATATATGTAAAGAGCTACATAAATTTATGATGCTATATAAATACCTGTAATAAATAATAAATAAATAAATTCTATGCTTCCAGGGGGCAGATTAGATATTCTGAATGCATCTAAATCAAAGTCAATGTGATGTGTAGAATAAATTACATTTTGAACAGAATGGCATCCAGAATAGCATTAAAGTCCAAATTTAAAAGGAAAAGGTTTGGGACTTTAAATGAAGCACGTGACACATAGCTGGTAAAGTGGTCAACTGCATGATGGCATCCCCTTGGGATGCAGGGGTTTGGGAGGGCACCCACATGATGCGCATCAGCGCCATGCCTCGTGTCGGACACATGGCGTCAAATCGCTGGCACGTCTTTATAACATCAGTGGCTGTTTGCGGTGGCTTCTGCTCAGGCGATGACGCCTCCCCTCATCAACCATGCCAGTGTGACACTAGGAGGGACCCGGGGCCGTGGTATATATGTCACCCCCAGTTGGATTAGACAGTCTTTTTTTTCTTTGCCCTCCTGAGGACATTGCACACCACACCCGAGGGATATGAATGGTAAGTATACTGACTTTACCGGGTAGGAACACATATACACCTGAAAGGATGGGTTAGAGGGGATGGGAGGGAGAGATGAAAAATAAATAGATTTACATGGAGTTGGGCTTTAACCACTTAAGCCCCGGACCATTTGGCTGGTCAAAGACCAGAGCACTTTTTGCGATTCGGCACTGCGCTGCTTTAACTGACAATTGCGCGGATGTGCGGCGTGGTTCCCAAACAAAATTGAAACCTTTTTTTCCCCACAAATACAGCTTTCTTTTGGTGGTATTTGACCACCTCTGCGGTTTTTATTTTTTGCGCTATAAACAAAAAAGGAGTGTCAATTTTGAAAAAAACGCATTATTTTTTACTTTTTGCTATAATAAATACCCCCAAAAAATATATAAAAAAAAGTTTTTTCCCTCAGTTTAGGCCGATACGTATTCTTCTACATATTTTTGGTAAAAAAAAAATCACAATAAGCGTTTATTGAAAAGTTATAGCGTCTACAAAATAGGGGATAGTTTTATGGCATTTTTTTTTGTTATTATTTTTTACTAATAATGGCGGTAATCGGTGATTTTTATCATGACTGCGACATTATGGCGGACACATCGGACAATTTTGACACATTTTTGGGACCATTGGCATTTATACAGCGATTAATGCTATAAAATTGCAGTGATTACTTTAAAAATGTCACTGGCAGTGAAGGAGTTAACCACTAGGGGGCGGGGAAGGGGTTAAGTGTATCCTAGGGAGTGATTCTAACTGTCTGGGGGATGGGCTAGCAGTGACACGACACTGATCGCTGCTCCCGATGAGAGGGAGCAGACAATCAGTGTCCTGTCACTAGGCAGAACGGGGAGATGCTGTGTTTACACGGGTCCCGCGGACGCGGTCAAGGAGCTCGCGGCAGGCGCGCGCGAACGGCGGGAAGTTCAAAGTAATGTACAGGTATGTTACTTTGCCCAGCCGTGCCATTCTGCCGACGTATATCTACAGGAGGCGGTCGGCAATCAGTTAAGTAACAAGCAACTTTTGAAGGGAGTCAAAAGTTGTTATACTGTTTTTCTAGTTGTGCCATATTGTCAGGAGCGTATAATGCTCCTGTTCCATGACAGCTGCTAGTATCATTCCAGCATCCAGGTTTTGGCTGAGCTGCATATTCCCTGTATGTCTGTCCAACTGCAAGGTGATTGATGTAGCCAACCTCTGGATGGAGACCAAACCTGTTTTAGGCCAACCAAACCCTCAATGTCTGGCTTATGATAGTGTTTGTAACATGTGCTTCAAGCCCCTGGTTTCCCTGCCTTGTTCTCGTGCCTTGACCATTATCTTGCCCTGCTCTGCCAGCTTGTTTGGATTCCCTTCTTGATGACTTCAGAGCAGATTTAGACTACACTCAGAACTCTGCCTGCCTTTTGAACACGGATTGACTTTGACTACTCTTTGTACTCTGCCTGCTCTGAATATGGACTGTCACTGAACTGCACTGCCTTTCTGTCAACTGCAAGTACCTGTTCACTGTACTCAGTTCATGTACCTGTTTGCTGTGCTCAGTTCAAGTACTCGTTTGTTGTGATCAGTTCGCACCTGCCCTGGCGTGGTCATCAGGCACTATAGCATTGTCTATAAGACCTGGGAGCAACTGAGTACCGGTAGGTTTGCTTGCCTTATGGCAAAGGGGGCTGCTATAGGAGAAGAACACAGTTCCAAATATACCAGTGTGACTACCATTTACTAATGTTTTTGGGACAGACCTTTTTTTTTCTATAATTTTTTTCTACAGTGTAAATTTTAAAGTTCCCATGAGTTCACAAATAATCATGTAAGTTTATGACAACTGATCACCTCATTAAATAAATCAATATTCCAAACATGCAATTACAGGGTTGATTTAGCAACTGTACGCTTGCATGTTTACTGTGAATAAGAAGTAAGTGAACCTTCAGAGAATTTTCATGCCCCAGCTGATAATTTGCAGCTTTAGCATTAATGATACATGCATCGTATTTGTCATTCACCCCCTCGGAGGGCTTAACTGGCAAACCAGGAACTCTAATAATTTACATTAATGGCCTTTTGTTTTACATCAGATTCATTTTGTATTGCCATACAAGCCTATGGGTAAGCACAACCTGCTTAAAACAGGTCAAATGCAGATCAGAAGACAATAAAAGACAGGTCAAACTCACTTGTCAGTGAATTCAGTGACTGTCCAATACATAATGACAAAGCCTTACCAACCCTGGCCCTGTTTTATTCCCACCTCCTTTCCAAGCCTATTCTATTTACCCTATGAAATGAAAGAAAGGCTCTGCAGCCGATGTCAGCAATCTTTCCTCTTCATTTAAGCCAGCGCTAAGACCCAATCATGTGACCAGACCGGAGCCAGCATAGGTATTTCCTTTACAGGATAGATAGAATAGGCTTAGAATGGAGATGGAAGTAGATGCTAATACATGACAGACACTCTTTTATCGCCATTTCTTTGAGAATTTGTTTTCACTTTCCCTAAAATTCTTTAATGATATTTTAAAATCAAACTCTTAAAATAACATATCCAAACCTCTGCCATGTTGTTTGTACTGTTACAATAGCCCTGTATGAAGGTTACCGAATAAATATTCATGAATACCCTTTCCACTGAAATATTTTCTGCTGTAAGTAGGTAAAAGACAATTCATGGTAATGCCAGTAAAGCTGTCTTGTAAAAGGGAAAGGTTGACAAGGGGATATTATATATCAGCTCAGCTCCTAGTTAGGACACAAAGGAAAACGATATTTGTTACAGGATTCCATTAACAAAGCTTAAAGTGGATGTAAACCCAAATTTAATTTTTTTTTTTTTTTTTTTTTTTTATGTCATAATGTAGAGTATAAAATTTCCTATCATTTGGGCCCAGTCTTGCCACAACGAGTTAATCCAGCTCTGAGTAATCCTCTTTTATTGTTCAGTGAGATAAAACTTGACAAACAGAGAAAAACTTCAAATCCTCCCCCTTGCTGTGAGTGTCAGGTGATTTACATATCTCGTGCACTAGCCTAAGACATGCATTATTTTTTAATTCCCACCCCCACTCCTTTCTTCAGCAGCTCTGCAAGGATTGGCTGTTCCACACCTCAGCATGATTTGGCATGCTGAAGTCATGTGGTTACTTTCCTGTCTTTTCACTGGATGTTAGAGATCATAGCAGAAGGTCAGTGTTAGAAATTCACAGGAGAAAATGCATTGACAAGGGGAGTGTAGAGGTGGGTGGGGAGTCTACTGACATCACGACTCCACCCACCGAGCTCCAGACAACAGACCCACCCACAGAATATGCAGTTTTTCGGGTGTCATAACAGACAGAGGGGAGACATTTGACAGGTAAAGATACATGCAGGAGGCATGTATATCCTTCTAGATAACCCCTATGGCAGTAGTTTAGAAAGGATGACATTGGGTTTACTTCCACTTTTACTTAAAAAAAGATAAAAATTGTTGGTTACCTTTTAAAGTAATTTGTACTTGCTTACAATCCTAACAGGCTCTCCCTGCTTTGTAATGTGTACTGTGTTCACAGTTCCTCATTATCAGCTGTAAACTAGGTTTAAGCACTGTCTGTCCTAAGAAATGGTTAACAATTTAGAAACTGTGTTCTTGCATTGTATGATTGCTTCATAAAGACGGTAATGATGTATGTATGTTGATGATGATAGTGTTGGGAAAAGACTCCTGAGACTGTTCAGAAATTTTTAGAATTAGCCATGACACCTTAATTTTAGAGATCTCTAAAAGGTAAGAAATATCTCTTTTAAATTGTTTTAGGTAGGCTGTGTGAATTGGAACACCTAGTGGGGTTATCTCAAATTTGACTGCAAAAAATGGAAAAGTGTATGTAACCCCTACAATGAAGTTCTCTTATATTTTTCCATTTTGGTATGCTAAATTTAGAGAGTTTTGGAGCTTGTGTGTCAGAAGCAGTGAAAGTATTATTGTGCCTTTATCAGAACACCAGCGTTTATAGGTTGTTTGTTGTGTAGGGGGAAGTCCTCATGGTAAGAGCTTAGATAGCAAGTGTGCCAGTTGCTGTGGTCTCCAGGCATCCAAGGGTGGATCTTTCATAGCCTGAATCTCTATGAGGGATTTAATTACTGAGATAGATAGGAAATTCTCAAGTCTATACTTATTGTTAAGAAAGTGAACACCATGTGTACCACTAAGGCACAGGATAACATCTAGGTTACCTATAATGAGGGTCATAAGAGTGAATTTCCTCTTCAGATTTGAAATGCAGGGCACATCAGTGAATGTTTTGAGACGCTGGGCAGAAAATCTGATACGTTGCCCAGTATGGGTAATTTTAATCTTATTAAAAAAAAAAAACATATAAATAAATATGATGCATGGTTACAAACAGAATTCTACACTTTGAGTAGTCCTTTGAATAACTTTCAAAATAATGTTTGTCAAGTCTTTAAATAAACTAAGAATTTCCATATGAATGTTTGTACACATTTTTGTAGAAATGTTCATTGTAAAAATCTACTAGTGTATGGTTAGCCTAAAGTGTTACTAAACCCAGTAATATGAAAACAATTCACCCCCATGCCCACAGCTTATAAATCTTCTTTTTACATTAAAATACTACCACTATATACCTTTTTGACTGATCTGTATACCATGGTCACATGACAAACTGCAGGGTCTGCCTGAGTGCTGAGTGTTCAGGTAGGAGGAGATTTCTGTCAGGGCTGGGCACAGCGCTTCCTTCTCTGAGATGGCCGCTCAGCTGTCGGCTAATTGCCAGCCCCCAATTCTCCATAGTTACTCAGCTGTTGATGATATCCTGCTCGTCAGTCCTGCCTACTTAAGCCAACCAGTCCAGAGGTTCTCTGCCCTCGCCTTGGTCAATATCACAGAAACAGAAATCACAGAAATCTCCTGCGATCCTGTTCAAAACTTTCTTTGCTGACATCCCTTCTGTCTCCAGATCCTGCTTGCTCTTCCACTACATTGATCCCTGACTTCTGGCTTGGCTGACTATCCATTCCGGTTACTGAACTTTGGCTATGTTTTGACTACATTTGTTCTTTCTACTTTTATTATTAAACAAGTGTGATTTAAGTGTACTTCTGTCTCAGCCTGATTTCATGGTTTCTGACAGTAGGCGAAGGCCATGAATTCAGAAGATGCAGTCAATCCACTTGTTGGTAATATTTTTTCCAGATTGGATAAACTGGATCACCGCATGGATCAGTTTGCCATGGTGTTACAAATGCTCCTGAGTCGCACGGCTCACCTGGAATCTCCCACTGTGGCCTCCCCCCGGTACAACCTATGTTGCAGGCCGACCCTGCTGCTGCTCCAATCTCTGTGCAGGCACCCGCCTCTAGTATTACCTCTATAAGAGGTATGTATGGTTCTGCTCCGCTTCTCCAGTGATTTGGGGCGATTAAAATGTCCAATGCAGAGGATTTCTCAACCAGCTTGAGATATACTTTGAGATGCTGCCCAGGTGTTTCCCAAGAACAGAAGCAAAGTAGGTTTCATGATATCTTTGCTTTCTGAGAGAGCCTTGGCCTGGGCAAACCCTTTATGGGAGACGCAAAAACCTGTTGTCTTGAGCTACCCTGAGTTTGTGGCTTTGTTTAAAAGGGTATTTGATGTTCCCGCACACTCCGCTTCTGCTGCCAATTGCCTCATGTCCATCGAACAGAGTACGAGAACTGTTGCCGACTATGCCATTGAATTCCATACTTTGGCAGCAGAGGTTGCATGGAACAATAAGGCCCTCATGGCTGCTTTTTCTCATGGACCATCAAGGATGAGATAGCAGCCCGAGATATACCCACTGAGCTGGAGAATTGATCACGTTTGCCATCCTCATTGACTCCAGACTCAGAGAAAGACTCTCTTTTAAGGAGCGCTTGTGGAAGCCTCCTGTATGTTTGTCTCCAAGCTTTGCAGTCCCATTCGTGCCTCCCTCACCTCCCAAGCCTCCTGGTACCGAGTTGGTCAGTGAAGGTGAACCCATGCACTTGGGTTTCACACATCTCTCTGCAGACGAGAGAACCTTTAGGAGGAGGGAGAGATCACTTTTTGAAGTCTTATCCTACCCGTCCAGGGAATGCCCGAACCTTGAGGTCCTGTCACATCCCTAGTTATCAAGAAGGATAAGCCCCTGGTTTTGGTCACCCTTTCTTGGGTTGAGTCGTCCGTCGAGATACAGGCTCTAACTGACTCTGGGGCTGCAGGCCTGTTCATTAATGCTGCCTTTTGTATCGAAGCACTCGATTCCACTGCAGCTGCATGACACTCCACTTGCCATTGAGGCTCTTGATGGGAGAACTCTACAGCCGCCCATGTGACTCTTGAGACAGTTCCATTGTCCATGGCCGTAGGGGCTCTTCACCATGCGATAATCCAATTCCATGTCATTTCCTCACCTAAGTTTCCGCTGGTTATCGGTTATCCTTAGTTACAGAGGCACAACCCCTCTTTTTATTGTCTCCATTCTGAGGTTCTCTCCTGGTTACCACAATGCAGTGAGACATGCTTCCAGAAGGTAGCCAAGGTCTTGTGCACCTCTTCACTCTCCTCCCTGTCGGAGGAGTACTGTGATTTTAGCAAACAAGGGTCAAGCCGGTAGTTTGCCTCCACACTGGCCATATGATTGCATATAATATTCCACTTAAGAAGTTGCCCACTTCTAAGGAACTGGCTTCCATTTTTGCTCTGGAGATCTTTCGCTTACATGGGCTACCCAAGGTGATTGTCTCTGACAGGGGTAATCAGTTTGTGTCCTGGTTCTGGCGAGCCTTTAGTGCAGAGTTGGGAATTCAGATTGCTTTCTCCTCTGCGTATCACCCACAGTCTAATGGGGCCGCAGAATGAGCCAATCAGTCCTTGGAGCAATACCTATGTTGCTATATTTCTGACCATTATAACAACTGGTCAGACCTATTACTGTGGGCAGGGTTTGCTCACAACAGTGCTTTGAATTCTGCTTCCCGATTGTCTCCGTGTATGGCGAATCCAACCTTCCATGTTGCCTGACTTGTTTGTTCTGCAGAGTATTCCAGCATTAGAGGAGCATCTCCATGGTCTTCGTTCCACTTGGGCACAAGTCCAGGAGGCTTTGCGACATGCTAATGATATGTACAGACTCCATGCTGACCACAGACCCTGCCTGCACCTTCCTATCAGGTTGGGGAGAGGGTCTGGCTGTCATCTCGCAACCTCCAACTTCATGTTTCCTCACTGATGTTCGCACCCCGGTTTATTGGGCCTTTCCGTATTCTTCGCAGGATTAACCCAGTTGCTTACGCATTAGACCTTCCTTTTAATATTCGTATTTCAAATGTATTTCATGTCTCCTTATTAAAACCTTTGGTCTGCAACTACTTTACCACCTCGGTACCACGTCCTCACCCTGTACAGGTTGAGAACCATGAGGAGTACGAAGTACAGTCCATTGTTGACTCCCATAAGTTCTGTGGGCGCATACAGTACCTGGTGCGTTGGAAAGGGTACGGTCCGGAGGAACGCTCTTGGGTCTCATAGTCGGACGTACATGCCCCTGTCCTCCTTCGTGATTTCCATAGTTGTTTTCACCTCAAGCCTAGTGATCCTCTGAGGGGGAGGGGTCGTTGAGGAGGGGGTACTGTCAGGGCTTGGCTCAGCCCTTCCTTCTCTGAGCTGGCAGCTCAGCTGTCGGCTAATTGCCAGCTCCTATCTCTCCACAGTTACTCAGCTGTTGATGATATGCTGCTCATCGGTCCTGCCTACTTAAGCTGTCCAGTCCAGAGGTTCTCTGCCTTCGCCTTGGTCAACATCACAGAAACTATCTCCTGCAATCCTGTGCAAGACTTGCTTTGCTGACATCCCTTCTGTCTCCAGATCCTGCTTGTTGTTCCACTACATTGATCCCTGACTTCTGCCTTGGCTGACTATCCATTCCGGTTACTGAACTTTGGCTATGTTTTTACTACATTTGTTCTTTTTACTTTTATTATTAAACAATTGTGATTTAAGTGTACTTCTATCTCGGCCTGATTTCATGGTTTCTGACAATTTCCACTATAGCCTGTGCCTCATGCTGTTATGGGAGGCGGATCATCCATCAATCAAGATGTGACATCCTACCCACTGTGTTCTTTTTTAGTTACTGAGCATGGAGGAGGAGGGAGGGACTGGGCTGTCATTTAGGATCTGTATACACACCCGCATGTGTGATGTCAATATCATGGGATCTGAAAAGCTCATCTCAAAAGGAAATATTCTCTCCAGAAATAGAGACCAAACTGAGCATGTGCAGTTTTACTACTCTTGCTGTGTCTTATCTGGTCTTGCCAAGAGAGACCCTGCAGGAGGGAGATGATCTGTCCATACAGGATCAATGAGCCTTTTTACACAATACAGAGGATTAACCCCTTAACAAGCGTGCTATTCTGCATATACAGACTGATTTTACTGTAATGCCCCGTACACACGGTCGGACTTTGTTCGGACATTCCGACAACAAAATCCTAGGATTTTTTCCGACGGATGTTAGCTCAAACTTGTCTTGCATACACACGGTCACACAAAGTTGTCGGAAAATCCGATCGTTCTATACGCGGTGACGTAAAACACGTACGTCGGGACTATAAACGGGGCAGTGGCCAATAGCTTTCATCTCTTTATTTATTCTGAGCATGCGTGGCACTTTGTCGGTCGGATTTGTGTACACACGATAGGAATTTCCGACAACGGATTTTGTTGTCGGAAAATTTTATCTCCTGCTCTCCAACTTTGTGTGTCGGAAAATCCGATGGAAAATGTCCGATGGAGCCCACACACGGTCGGAATTTCCGACAACACGCTCCGATCGGACATTTTCCATCGGAAAATCCGACCGTGTGTACGGGGCATAAGAATGCCAAAAACATTTGATTAGCATCTGCTCATCTATGTAAGCTGATAATTATTACTTATTACTGTCACACACTGTCTATGTCTCTTGCCAAACATCACAATCAGTTCAGCACCCTACAACATAACATTACTTCAAGGAGAAGCATAGTAGGACTTCCAATAACTCTGCCTGCTACAGCAGAAATGTACTGTTGAACCAGAGGCGTAACTAGAACCTTCAGGGCCCCAGTACAAGAAACCATGAAGGGCCCCCTTCCCTCTGAGCCCAGGGCCCTTTACTTCCATTGCGGAGCCCTTTATTATGGTTCTGCAGCGGGACCCTTTCACATGCCTTGATGTCTTGGGTAAGGTTGCCACCTTTTCTTCAAGCCAAACTCAAACACTTTAGCAGTGCCTCTACCACTTTTGTGGTATAAACTATACATATATTTTGTAAATAAATAAAATTTCTAATCATATGGATTTAATCAAAAAGTCCCTCCTTTCATCAATGATGCATAGCTGGGACCTGCTGATCAGCTGGGACAATCAACACAGGGCTTTGTAAAGAGGGGACAATCTCTCTGTTTCTTAATCTCCTCCCAGCCAATGTCATTAGTACAGTGACAGTGTATAGTAAGCACTGTATTAGTGTCACTGGTGATGTCAGTCAGTCAGTTCCAACCCAGCGTCAGCTAGTGTCAGATTGCCCGCCATACTATCACAGTCCCACTATAAGTTGCTGATCACCACTATTACTAGTATAAAAAATAAATAGATTCCAGTCTCTATACTATAGTTTGTAGACACTATAACTTCCATGCAAATCAATCAATATACACCTATTGGGATTTTTTTTTCTTACCAAACACATGTAGCATAATACATTTTGGCCTAAATTTATGAAGTAATTCCATTTTTTTTATTGGATATGTTTTCCAATATATATATATATATATATATATATATATATATATATATATATATATAGCCTCACCTACATACAGTTTATACAGCGCGCCCAGCGGCTGCACATGTCAGTTAAGGAAATAGATCATTTGGATTTGGGTTAGCTTGACCCAAATAAACTATTTAAAGTAAAAGTAAACCTGAACATTAGATTTAAAGCTAAAAGTCTTTGAAAGCATCAGCCTCAAACACGCCTTTTCATTTAAAAAAAAGGGCCAGGCTAGACACTGAGGGCACCAGACAGTCCAGCCTGGCTCTGACTGGCAGTCATGTTGTGGTTCTGACTGTCGAGAGGGCTGGGGGGGGGTTATGGGGGTAAAGTACCAAGTGGAAAACCCAGCCAATAACTTACATTTTCAGTCTCACTTACCTAGCTATGTATGAACTGAAGTATGGAATCATAGCAGCAGCAGTAAGAGGTCTGTGTGTGAGACAACCAGTCTCTGAGGCCAAAGGGAAACAAGCTCTCTCCCAAGTCCAAGGCAGGAAGCATTAGTAGTAGTTTACAGAGTAGACCACAGTGGGCGGGACTTAACCACTTCAATACCAGGCACTTATACACCTTCCTGCCCAGACCAATTTTCAGCTTTCAGCGGTGTCGCAGTTTGAATGACAATTGCGCAGTCATAAAACACTGTACCTAAACTAAATTTTTATTATTTTGTTCCCACAAATAGAGCTTTCTTTTGGTGGTATTTGATCACCTCTGCGGTTTTTATTTTTTGCTAAACAAATAAAAAAAGACCGAAAATTTTGAAAAAACTAAAAGTTTTGCTTTTGTTTCTGTTTTTGTAAATAAGTAAGTTTTCTCTTTCACTGATGGGCACTTATAAGGCGGCACTGACAGGCACTGATAAGGTGGCACCGATGAGGTGGCACCAATGAGCGGGCACCGACGGGCACTGACGATGGGCACTGATATGCGGCAGTGATGGGCACTGGTAGGCGGCACTGATGGGTGGCACTGATATACAACACTGATGGGCATTGATAGGCAGCACTGATGGGCACTCATGGGTGGCACTGGTGGGCACTGATGGGCACTGATAAGCGACACTGATGGGCACTGAAAGGCTGCAAAGATGGGTTCTTATGGGTGGCACTAATAGGCGGCACTGCTGGGCACTGATGGGCACTGATAGGTGGCACTGCTGGGCACTGATGGGCACTGATGCGCAGCATTGATATGAGGCACTGATAGGCATCCCTGGTGGCACTGGCAGTGGTAGGCATTGTGAGTGGGCACTGATTGGCAGCTGCCTGGGCATTGATTGGCAGCTGCCTGGGCAAAAATTAGTATTTCCCTGGGGGTCTAGGGGGGCATACCTGGTGGTCTAGTGTGGATGGCCATCCTGGTGGTCCTGGGCAGCATTATGGTGGTCCTGGGTGGGATCCGAGGGGGGGCTGTGCTGATAAACAATCAGCACAGACCCCCCCTGTCAGGAGAGCAGCTGATCGGCTCTCCTCTACTCGCGTCTGTCAGACGCGAGTGAGGAAAAGCTGATCACCGGCTCTTATTATTTACATCGTGATCAGCCGTGATTGGACATGGCTGATCACGTGGTAAAGAGTCTCCGTCAGAGACTCTTTACCTAGATCGGAGTTGCGGTGTGTCAGACTGACACACCACAACAACGATCGCCGCGATGCCCGCCCCCGGGGGCGCGCATCGGCTTGATATCCTGAGGACATCATATGATGCCTGATCAGGTTATTGAAACCACTTTGCAACCATCATTCTGCTATATGGCGGGCGGCAAGTGGTTAAAGCATCGCCCCACTGCGCTGGCATCTCACTGTGATCTGCCAGCCTGGCCGTTTACAAAATGTTAGTCACTGCCAACATGGTATCCCTGCATTAATCACTCTGCCACTGGCTCTGACTGCTTTGCTGCGGTGCCTGTTGTTGAACAGTGCTGGTGCCGTGTGCAGCAGCAGGAAAACTTTACACTTTGGGGAGGGGGGTTGACCCCCTCCCTTATCTATGTCCCTGGGGTGGGAGGAGGAAGAGCACTTTAGATAACTCTCTCCAGTCCCATTGGTGCGAGGGGGGGCTATCAATACAGGCTCTGGGCTGTGTGAGATAGACACTTTAAGCTCAGATCCTGCAGCCAAAATCCCTGCTGAGCACCCCCCCCCCCCCCCCCGCGCAGTGGCGAAACACCTGGGTCTGGTCGAAGGTGTGGCCTTTGTGGCCCTGGTAGTTCCACCACTGTGCTGAACTAACATGGTTTTCCTGTATAAGAGCACTTAGTGATGCCACTGGTAGAGGGGGAGTAAGTGGCTTTATTAAATATGATATCTCTATCATTGTAAGGAGTGGATGGGCATGGAGGGTCCATGTAGGCACCTGATTAGCCACTGCTAGAATGAGAACTCCAAATAATACAAAAATGTCACCAGTAAATGTTCTGTGTGTAAGCCTATTAGCTGGGTCTATTTTTTTCTAGATGCACTGTTTAAAGTGTAAAGCTGTTCAAGCACTAGTAGAATTTCATCGGAAATTCTGTGTTAGTGCAGTCAAATCAGTTTATCTTTGACAGCAGTGGCAAGAATGCAGGAGCAGGGTGGAAAGTTTTTCTCAAATGAAGAGATTTCGAGCATGTTCATTACAAATATGAATGTTAAAAAGCAAAAAACATTTTGAAGAACTTACAAACAACGTTTGGATTTTTGTACAAATGTTCATTCAGAAATCTACTAGTGTATGGTTGGCTTGAGGCCTATACCCAGTGCTTTTGCTCTGCTTTTTCTGCTCCCTGCTCACCACTATCACTTGTAAACACAGAAGTCAGGCTTCTGTGTTTACAAGTGAAAGCCTGTCTCCCAATGGCTCCCACAGATCTGATCTCCTGAGTGGATGCCACTAGGTGCAGAATGGGGGAAAGGGAGATGCAGGTGCCCAGGGTTCAGTGCAGATCCCGACACCCTCACTGGATGATCTCTCTGTGAGTGACAACAGCAGAGCCAACTACAGTGTGCAGGAAGGTACTAGAGCAGGCTGGGTGCTTCAGCTTAATACAGCAACACAAGTAAGACATGAAGAAGATGGTAGAGCTTTTAAATGAGGGAGGGAGAAGATGGGGGCAGTGGAAGGGGGGTTGCATGCAGAGGTCAGAGCTGAAGAGGGGTGAACGTGAGATGTGCATAAGGGATGCAGAGGTAAGCAGCTGTGTTAGAAGGCTGGACTCTGCACTCTGTGTGTAGTGCACCGCTGGTCTCTGCACTCTGTATGCAGCGCACCTCCGAACTCTGCACTCTGTATATAGCCCACCCCAGAACTCTGCACTCTGTATGTAACACCCTCCCACACACGCACACACACCCCTGAACTCTGTATGTAATGCACTCCTTGTATTTAATGCCCCTTCCACTGCTAGTGAAATTTGACCACGCCCACTATTTGATGCGGTTTGGAGGGTGTGTGTATGGGGTGAGGTAGGAGGGATTTGAGGGGTCGTGGTTGAGTTCCTGCACCTATTTTCTGAGAAAAAAAACCCTGCCTATAACAATAAGGCTCCATGCACACTGGCTTAAAAATTGCTGCTACTACAGGAGTTTTGTGTTCTGCCTGTAGAAGCAGCTCAATGTTACCCTATGTGTCCATGCACATTAGGATGATTACAAGCAGGAAAAAACTCTCTGGTTTGCGTTTCTGATTGGAGATTTCTGGCAGAAAAAAAACCCAAAACTCTCCTAAACTCGTCTAGATTTTGTACAAAAAACGCTCTACATTTTTCTGCCAAAGGGAACTGTCATTTTTTTAAGCTCAGTGTACATGGAGCCTGACACAAACATTTGTTTAGCATCTGCTTAACTTTGTAAAGCAGAAAACAATAAACACACACAATGGCATTCCATCTAACAATGGAAACACGTAGGCAGCTCATAAATGATAAAAAAGTTTTGTTCAATCAGCGGGCTGAACTAAAAAAAGCGAACATGATTCCCTCATCCACATCCTCCCCTCTGAGCTATTGTATCCTGATGTTTTGGATTCAGAATAAAAGTTCTGAAATTATTATATCTACCCCTTTATCAAATTAAAGCATGCATGCCATTAAGAAGTAATCACGCTCTGACACTTAGTTCAGAATGAAGAACTTCTAATAATCTTTATTTCTGCTTTCCACATTTTTATACATTTTCGCCATACAAAAACAAAACACTTGCAAAACACGTTATTGTGACATTGTCTGAGTTTTTTTAGCAGTTTCAGCAAATTTAGCAATAATTTCAACAAACTTATCAATTAATCAAAACTATTATTATAGGTTGACGTCATGTCTGGTCTTGGTACGACTTCTGGGAGATGGATGGGGAAGCAACAGGAAGCTGCAGTCTATTAATAACTCAATGCGGTCTGGCTCCAGACAGAAAAAGAGGAAGTAGCAAAATATCTGGAAAGTCTTAAGGCTCTTTAACATTTCAAAACTTCTGATACAGATATAAAGAGTTCGAAATAGACATTTTAATATACCTCACCTGGTAACACCTGGTATCATTATTATTCACATCCATTACAGTTTCCCCCTTGAAAATGTCTATTTAAAGATCTGTCCCTCACACTGGAAAAAACCTACCCCTGGCCCATTCCCCTTGCAACTTTTTTCAACTGTATATAGAGGAAAGCAAAGACTAATTCATTACCCTACTCAATACAGCTGGGAGGGGCAATCAGGTGCTGTCTGTGCCTGTGACCTTATGGTATTGCAACCTGAGGGGAGGTGACTGTAACGGAGTGCATTTCATAATTTTCATCTGGTATTTCCTGATTCACAAACGTGAAAGAACATTGTTTAATAACTTCCCCTACACACTTTTTAAAACAGGGGAGAATACAGCAAACTATGACAGCCAAGGTCACCAAGATTATTAGGATGGTTATTCCTATCTGTGTTAGTAATCCCTGCCACCCTCCCCTAACCCAGGTGAAGTATTGATCCCAAGGGTTGGTGAGCCCTGAATTCTTTTTTTAATTCTTCGGACAAATCCTCAAGTTTCCTAATGGCCAAAGTCACCTTACCGTTTGGGCCAGTGTTGTCTGGGATGTAGGTACAACATGTACCTGTTTTAGGCACCATTTTACACACACCCCCCTTTTTAGCTAGGACCATATCTAAGGCCATGCGGTTTTGGAAAGCCATGTGTGACGTGGCTTCTAATTGTTCGGCTAAACCTTGGAGTGCATCTCCGGTGTAATTGACAAACCTTTGTTGGTTATAGTAGATGTAATTTATCCAGTCTACATTTTATTTACAGTGATGATGGGGATCAAAGATTCGAATCCTGCTGCTACTTGGTCTCTTGCTTTGAACTCATCTGGGACCCCTCTAGGGACCCCTATGTTGTCTGTGTATACATGAGGGTCAAAGCTTCCTGCTGGGGCACTCCTACACCTCCTGTTAAGCCTGGGTATGTCGTTTAAGTCTGGTTCTATTTGTGGAGTGGTCTCTGGACAAATGTGTAGAGGCATTATGGCCTTGGCCATTGTGCATTCTCCTGTCCACTGCTCTGTAAATCTGCTTCTGATTTTCATGTCCCCGCAAATCCAGTACATGTCTCCCAAGGACTGGACTTGATTTTGTACTAGATCTACGGAGGCCTCACTATAAGATCCACAGTAACCCCTAGGGAAATTCCCAAAGGGTTTCCCCATTCCCTGATACCGTCCATGGCATGTGTAATTGCCAGGGTATATAGTGATACCTTCTTCTGGCTTGGGAGTTTTGGTGAATATGGGATATTCCTCCTTCCAATGTTCACACAGGGAGTGGTGTGGTTAGTGGCTGTGTTGGGAAACAGGCTAAGGAAACATGTCTCGTGTTCAGGGGGTATGTTTAGCGGTACTGTTCCCAGATGAGGCCTAGCCCCTCCACATACATAACAATTGGTCTTGTTATGTTTCTCTGCATTGTACCTCATACATTCTAGCCACAAGTTGACGTCTGAGAACCCAGTTCCTGCAGCCATCGTTTCCTTAAAGGTAGGGTCTGCTATGGCCACCATGTCCCCTAACTTCTGTATATGGGGCCTCAGGGGGTTTGCTAGATGTGGATTGGGGAACTCCCCACTCAGGATTATTGAACATATCTTTCAGTTGGAAAGGCTTTCTAAAACTGGGATGCCCACCTCCCCACCGTGGGCCCAGAACATAGGTCCCACTGTCTTCTGGGCTAGGATTCTCAATGGTCAGCCTGAACTCTTTGGTGTAAGGCTGATCTGTATGTTTGTTGATTGTCATTCTATCTAAGAGTGACTTTCCATTTTTGTCTTTCCTATTTTGGGCGTTTTCAGGTTTGTACCCCCAGTTTGTACCCCCAGTGTTCCTATGAAAAGGATATACATAATCATTTGGTTCCTTTGGCCTCTTCCTCAGGTACAGAAACTTTCTTGCAGTGGAGGCATGTGTTCACGTGTTCTTCCCGGCCACCTTGACTGATGTGGCACTTGTTAGGAGAACCTGGAGAGGACCATCATATCTGAGTTCAAGGGTGTGATTCTCACAAATTTCTTTACCAGGACCCAGTCTCTGGGAATCAACTTGTGTGATCCTGTATCTCGCTCAGGATCTGGAATGGAGGAGAATACTTCCAAATGGACATAGATTAATTCTCGAGATAAAGCAGTCACATAATCAGTTAATACATCAGATTGGAGCTGCAACTATTGTAGGAAATAACAACCTAATCTGGGGCTGAACCAAATTTTGTCTCATAGGGTGACAAACCATGGTTTCCCCTTGGAGCGTACCTAACACTGAATAAGGCTACGGGCAGGCTATCTGGCCAACTCATTCCCTGTTTCCTGAGACATTTTAGCATCTTTAGCATTCTAAATTTTATTGTGCCTTTAATCTTTCCACCTTCCCAATGCTTTAAGGGTGGTATGGGGTGTGGAAAGATAATGTGACTCCTAGAGCTGCACATATTTCCTTGGTTACTGAGGCCGTGAAAGCCGGCCCCTAGTCACTCTCTATAACCTCTGGGACACCATACCTGCACACTGTTTCTGTTAAAAGTCTTTTTGCCGTGTTTTTTTGCTGTCAATCAATGCATACTCATATCAGTCACTCTTTGGCATCTGGACATGGTCGATCTGTATCCTTTGATAGGGGTCCTTGGCCTTTGCTGGATACTTCAAAGATACCTTTTCCATTCTTTCTGGGTTACAAATAGTGCATGACTTGCAAAAGTTGTTGGTGAGTGGTGTAATTCCCGGGGCTAAGTAGTATTTATTGATCAGGGCATTCATCAAAGTTTTTGACAGATGAGAGGCACTGTGGGCCCACTGTATCACTGCAGGAAACATTGATTGTGGCAGACACGGCCTCTTGTCTAATTCCATGATCCCTTCAGTTTCTGTGGCTCTTTTCTTGATTCACACTTCTTCTTCTTCTTTATCAGCTGCTTTTTGCTGCTCCTTGAGATGGGTCCTGCTCACAGGAAGGTCTTGTATAATCATGGTGGTCTGTACCGTTTCTTCAGGGGTACCCACTGTACCATTCAGGATGGGTGCATCCACTCCACTGACAACTTCTTGTGTTCTGTTTGCAGCTTGTTTCGCAGCAGTATCCGCCATGTGATTGCCTTGTGCTTCTTGGGAATCTAGCTTGAAGAACTGTATCTTCGGTGGTGACTGAATGGTCCTGTGTGGCACCGTCCAATGCTGTCAGCATACCTAGACCCATCCACAAAGATTGTCACGTCAGGATTCTCAAGGGCTGTTTCACTGACTATCGGTAAATGTGAAGTCTCCATTTTCATCCCCTCGAAACAGTCATGAGCGGTGAGACGAGCATCTTTCTCTAAAAAGGACCCCCCTCTAGAAGTGGAAGTAGAGTGGATGGGTTGAGAGTATCACATTGGAGGAGAGTGATGTTATCAGGGATGAGCAAGGCACACTGGAGTCTGAGGTGTCTTGCTGAAGACAGGTGCTTGGGCTGTACTTGGTTTAGTATGGCAGCTACGTCATGAGGGGCGTTGTACTTCAAAGATGGCTCTGAAGCCACTGAGTCCAGTTGACAGGAGTAATACCCAACGGATCTGAGTCTGTTGCCATGGGACTGAACCAAAACTCCTGTGGCATGTTCTTGTCTCTCCGAGACAAACAGTTTGAAAGTCTTTTAGTCCCAAAGTGGGGGCTGTTGAAAGGATCTCCTTCAGAGTTTCAAAATAGTCCACAACTTCTGGAGAAAGCAAGAAAGGGCATCATAGAGGGGTTGCAGCAAGAGGGAGGCTTCTGGGATTCATTCTTGAGGCAAAGGGATGGCTTTGATTGCAGCAGCTCCTTCTTCAGTGAGATGTCGGGTACCTTGGGAGATGCAGAGGCCTAGGAAATTCACTTTCTCTCTGGACTTTTTGCTTTAAGGCCTTGCATCCTTGCTCTGCCCAGTGTTGGAGGAGACTTTCGGAAAAGATTAAGGCGTCCTCAAGGGTATCTGCACAGAGCAGGAAGTCATCTACACACTGAAGGAGTATAACATCTGGGTGTAACTTCATCCAGTAGTCCAGAATGAGGGCCATTACCTTGGCAGATTGGGAAGGGGAGTTCAGGGCACCTTGTGGCATAACAGTCCAGCTAAGCCTTCAACTGTAAAGTATTTTGCTGTGGGCGGTATTCCTGCCAGCAAGGTGTGTGGGTTTCCCACCCAGGGATGTCTCCAATACAGTAACTTCATTCACAGCCTTAAGGTCTTGTACCATTCTGTGTTTTTCTGGCTCTCCTTTTGCAGTTTGTTTCTTCACTGGGGACAGTGGTGTGTTGCACAGAGATGTGCAGGGTTTCAGAACTCCATTTGACAGAAGGGTTTCGATTTGCTTTGAAATTGATGCAGCTTGAGCTGGCTTCAAGGGGTACTGTGGTCTTCTGGGCAAAGGGCGCCCCAGGCTTTAGCTGCACACAGGCGTGTAGGGACTTGATCCAGAACCTCTTTTGGGATTCGGGATTCCAACCTCACATTATGCATCCAATGATAACAAAAAGGGGAACAGAGCACAGTGCTGGGGCATCATCGATGGTCAATGGTGGGGAGACCAGAACACCACCATTGGGTTGGAAGGAAATGGAAGCCTGGAGTCTGGATAAGACATCAGCCCTTAAAAGATTTAAGGGGCATGTGGAAGAGACCACAAATCTTGCTAGTAGATCAGGAAAGTTGTCCACCTTTAAAGGGCGTGTAAAGGGGTTTTTCCTGGGTGTTCCATCCACCCCTACGCATGTTATGTCAATGTCTGATAAGAACAGGGTATCGGATAGTTCTTCTGTCCTAATTACACTTTTGGTAATTATTTTTGTGAGAGGACTTCCTGAGTCTTCAGAGGATACCATTGTAGGGGTAAGTGACACAGGTTTGCCAGAATCCTAGTGGAGAAAGTCTAGTGGAGGGAGGTGGGGGAGGAATGTCATGTCTCCTATTGGACGTCTTCACGTGGGTCACAGTTGGGGCCTGTGGGCAAGCTTCTGCTGTCTTTGATATTCTCTTCTGGAACAGCCAGGTCTTCTACAGTTGTAGCAGACACGTGGAGTTGGTACTGATGGGCGCAGATAGGGTGTGTCAGAGGCCATCATGAAAGGAGCTACTCTCTACTGCTCTGTGAGGACTCTAGACCTAACTACTACTAACTCCATTAGCTCCACTAGCTACTAGCGTCTCAAGCTCCATTAGCTCTATACACTATACTTTATACTCTATACTCAGACCCTTTCGGATTAACTCTTTAAGATCTGAAATAAATTAAAATTAATATGTGTCTTTGTTCAGCACACTAAAACCCAAATCAGTAAACTTCTTGTGCTATTTCTCAACAGATTCGCCTTGTCTCGTGTGATCTCCTGTACACATATAGGCGCCAGACGTTTCAGAGTGCATACAGAATAAATGTTTTCTTTTTTTTTTTTTTTTTTCTTAAAATACTCAGATGTGAATGAGCCTTGAATCTAGATACAGATTTGAGTGAGGAAAACACTTCCTCTTTCGCTCTTCTCCTGGCATAAAGCCCAGAGCATACACTTCCTCTTCTAATACTGTTAAATATATTCTCAATTGAATTTGAACATTTTAAACTTCATTTTAAAAACCAGTTATTGCTAATACAATTACATAACTACAATTTACATTTTGGGAGTGTGTACTTCCTGGGCTCCAGACACCATTATAGGGCGGTGGCTGTCTGTCTGTCTTAGCTTTTGACCCCTTTTCTGGCTACCTGTACACATACATAATACAACCATTCAGACATATTTCATGTTCTATTCATCCTTCTTCATGAATGGCTTTGGCAACTTTGAACCAAGCGTCTGCTGTTTGCAGCAGCCCATGGCCCCATAACAAACCCCTTTCCCTTCTTAAAAGAGCACATCATTCATTCGGCTCTAGCCGACCACCCAAATGCCTAGTGACTCCACACACTTTTGCCAATCTCTTCCCTTCCTTGATAGCATCTTCTCCTTCTCGCTCTAACACCAGATCACAAGCCAAACTACCCTCTTTAGGTCTCTCTAACTTCTGCCCCATCGTTAGCTATTGGGAAGTTTATGTGTCCAGGCTTAGGATTTGTATGGCAGTTTTATGAAGCTGTCCTGGACTCGAGGGTCCGACAATCCTCTGACCACCACCTGTCCTCTTTCGGACCACCTTCCAATATATAACACTATCTTACTACGTTCTGTCTTGATGACTGTGATATTTATGTGTGTCTGCTCAGGATTTTAACGGGTCATGAGACTGTCCTGACTCAAGGGTCTGACAATCCTCTATCCGTCACCTGGTACCGGTTCAGACCATATCACAGTCTCAAGTTAACGAGGACAAAAGACAAAATGGATAGAGAGAGAGAGAGAAAAGAATGTCTACAGTGTTCGACTTCCATGCAAGTCTCCTTACATGCGTCTTCCCAAAACATAGACCAGTCACAGCCCTGTCCACTTCAGGTGGCCACAGGTAAGGGAGCGGGCGGGTAATACGTGACTACTTATTACCCTCAACAAGACAATTAACAAACAGATAAGGAGTACAGTAATTAATAATCAATGCACCACTTTAAATCTTATTTACATGTTCCAACTCAATACCCAAACTTCTCACTCTGTCTCTTTCCCCTTCTTCTAACCCTTCCGGTTGTTCAGGTTACAAGGGGCACCTTTCGGCTGCACGTCCTGTTATTCTAGTTTGAGCCTCTATTACTTCCAGTGATTTGCAAGGACAATTTTTACTGGATAATGCACATTCAATCTGAACACCAATAAATGCGGGGTATATGGCAGTAGAGGTTTGTAACCAAGAGACTCAACCCTATATCCTGGCTCTACCACTTCAATCAAACCCCCAGCCCTCTTCATGTATCCCAAATAACAGACCACAAACACATTTAGGACATGACATAATCAGCCAACAACAAAATGTGACCAACAACCAACAACAAGATATGTGACAGCTGCAATGGAGTACAGGATCTTTCAAACTGTCACGGGATCCCTCACGCCACTGTGCGTGTTCCTGATGCCCCCCCTGAGGTTTTGCGGTTGCCCGTACTTCCGTACTTATTGTACCCATGCTTTGCCTGCACAATTATTTATTTTTATCCCCTCAGGAGGAGTTTAACCACGTCCTGACGCCTTCTGCTAGTCCCAGGAGAAATTTAACCACGTCAACTAATTTCATCCGTCATCCATGACTATATAAGCAATCCCCAACTCCCAACAGCCATCACCAAACACAGTGATCGATCAACAAAACAGAACAGAACAAAACAGGCGGTAGATATAATTTGAAGGTTCTTCAACTTATCAATAGACTCGAGGCAAGATTAATACCTGTCTTTGAGGGTCGCAGGAAGCCGATATGGGCACAGAGATTGACCAGCCACGGATACAGGATAAACAGTAGACTAGATATACAAGATATCAAAAGTGTCTTACCATTTCTAGAGTTGATCAGTCTCCTCCTGTATTTCCGCGATGGCTTCTCCTGGTCCCTTCTTGAGATCAGCTACCTGGGATCCTAGCCTCGAGCCCCACTTTTGAGCACCAAAATGTTTTGGATTCAGAATAAAAGTTCTGAAATTATTATATCTACCCCTTTATCAAATTAAAGCATGCATGCCATTAAGAAGTAATCACGCTCTGACACTCAGTTCAAAATGAAGAACTTCTAATAATCTTTATTTCCGCTTTCCACATTTTTATACATTTTCGCCAGACAAAAACAAAACACTTGCAAAACACGTTATTGTGACATTGTCTGAGATTTTTAGCAGTTTCAGCAATAATTTCAACAAACTTAACAATTAATCAAAGCTATTATTATATGTTGACGTCATGTCTGGTCTTGATACGACTTCTGGGAGATGGATGGGGAAGCAACAGGAAGCTGCAGTCTATTGATAACTCAATGCGGTCTGGCTCCAGACAGAAAAAGAGGAAGTCTTAAGGCTCTTTAACATCTCAAAACTTCTGATACAGATATAAAGAGTTTGAAATAGACATTTTAATATACCTCACCTGGTAACACCTGGTATCATTATTATTCACATCCATTACACTGACGGCTGGGAGACTTCCCCACCATTAGAATACACTGATCAGCGTTGCAGGCTTTAGCCTGCAGTGCTGATCAAGAAGAAACTCCAACAAATTGGTTGTACAAAAGTCAGTTGGTAGATTTTGTGAAAACAATTATAACAGGACTACTAAAGTGCATATAGTGCATCTAGAAAGAGTATGAAAACTAGCAAAAAGTGATCATAAACTCCTGACTGGTACAAATTCAAAATAACTAGTGAATAATAACAAAAATGCTGATAAATAATGTGCCAATAGTAATCAATTTGTGCAATATAGTGAATAGTCCAAAATCAGGATGAATGGAAAGGCTAGGTCCTCATGGGAAGTAGAACTGTACTAAAAAATCACGAACATGGGATAAAATATAATATAATTCCAATGGCTGGCTTCTTAGTAATAAAACATAGTGGTATTGCCCATATGTGACTTCATACAATTAATTAGATGTGGTCTCCCAGAACTCTCACCTCAAAGCTGATTAATTATTGCATCTGTGAGTTCGGGTCTGTAGGTATTGCCACTGTTGTGAGTAATCAGTAAGGTGGATTGTAGATTTCTCCTTAAGGATCCCCTGCTGGAATTCCTATAGAGCTCCGGTGTTACCAACACTGTGATAAGAGGAAAGAAAGGAGAAAAGAAAGGGGGCTCCACTGGTGTAGTATATTAAAAGTGCAGGGATATTTATTAAATGTATATAGTGGACTCTTACATTGTAACAAATGGTTAAAAACAAATAGAAACGACAATGATTGTATGGCGCTACTACAGTATACAAAGCTATTACTGTTGAGAGTAATTTTTATTAAAAGGCTTCATCAACAAATTGGTAGAAAATGCATGATTACAATACATGCATATGGTAAAAAACTTAACTCAGTAGTTCGAATGGATCACAACACATTGAAAACAAGATCATATGGACCAAGAGCTGGTTATATACAAATATCAATAGAACAATGTACAGTTGGTACAGAATTGGCAAAATTCATAGATGAGAACAGATACATGATTATAACAGGGAAATTGCATCCTAAAATCTCGATGCGTTTTGTGGAGTATGCTCCACTTCCTCAGGAGCAGATGCATTATAGATAAAACTCAGCTCTAAGTGCAACACGTAGGCTTTATGCTTTCTTGACATAAAACAAACACAGTTGTTGAAACCCATTAACTTCTAATATAGATGTATCTAACACTTCAAAACACACATATTGAACAGAGACAACTTAATATTACATTGGTTTGCTGTTGATTATAAGCGCTGGCCATAGTTCTCTTTCAGTTAGGTAAGCTGTTATGGTAATATTAAATATTATCTCCTAAATGTGTGAGCTTCTGTTTACTTGCACATTTAGACCCCCTTCACACTGGAGGCATTTTTCAGGCGCTTTAGCGCTAAAAATAGCGCCCATAAAAAAGCCTCATCTGCAATCCCAGTGTGAAAGCCCGAGTGCTTTCACACTGGGGAGCTGCGCTGGCAGGATGTCAAAAAAAGTCCTGCATGCAGCTTCTTTGAGGCGCTTTAGGAACGGTGTATACACTGCTCCTAAAGAGCCCCTGCTCATTGAAATCAAGCATACTAGTTAGATCCTAAATTCAAGTCTTCTTACAATCCATGATGTTTGTACACTTGGAAAAAAGCTCATATTTGACTGACATTGATAAATGATCCCTTATTATTTTATACCACCAAGAAGCACAAGGAAACTTTCCTTTTGATATTATATCAATTTTTAAAGGTAACAAATGACCCCGAAACTGCCTTAAAAATAATAATGAACTAAGCTGAAGTTGACAGTTTGTTGCTGGAGGACATTAGGAGGGTAATACGTGTTGCCACCATACATTTAACCCTTCCTATTGCCATTTACTTATCACTTACAGACCACCAAACCTATTAAAAACCCCCAAAAAAGATGGCTTAGAAAGTTTCATAGCACTAAGTAATGAGTATGTATATATATATATATATATATATATATATATATATATATATATATATATATATATATATATATTAGTGATGTATTGTTTTAGGAAAAAATCCACATAAAATGCATGGAGCAAGGTAATATATTTCATGAAATGGTATTGTATACCGGTAGTGTTAATAGGTTTCAGGGGGAATGTTAATTTTTTTTCCCTGCTGCAGTAGTTCCTGCAAGATCTTTATGGTTAATCATTCATTTTTGAATTTTTATATTAAGTATTTCATATTACTTTATTGACTCAACTTTTATGCTCTTCTTCATTTTGACAGTAAAGAATGGCTAGGCAATACTCTTTGAAAATCGGAGGCCATTTTCAACTGCTCTCTCTGCTGAGCAAAGTGAATAATATGGTGCCCTGGAGGGATTTCCAAGGTATCACTCAACAGAAACTTTTGTGTGTGAAGAAAACTAGCTCAGTTTATCATGCTAGGCATACTGATATGTTTACTTTAATAAAATGCCATATTTCTGCCTTTAATCTCTTGTCAAATAGCTCTTGAAGCCCCAAAGTACTACGCACCACATTAAAAACACTTGTGATCTTGAAGTTGCCTTAGAAAATGCTAATAGCGCATGTAATTTGTGTTTTGTGAACAGGATGGAATAATTTATTGAGTGAAATGAAAATAACGCTTCCAGAAAGATGCCCTCAAGTGAAGACACTGGTTTAAACTGTTCAGCGCTCTATCTAACAACTACCTATTTTTAATAACTGCAGTAAAGCATAAAACTGACATAGCTCGTTGCATCATAGGCATGTAATATATTTCAGATAAAAGAAATAATCCTTTAAATGGACAACAAATAATAAATAATATAGATTCCTCATGGTAGAAGTGTTTATTTAGAGATTATTTCCATGTTAGTCAACATTTAAAGACTATTTGACTCCATACTCTATACACAACCTCAAAAAAAGTCATACTTCCTGTATGATACTTTTCTATTAAATCCAATAACAAAATTCAGTACAAATTCATAATATGCAACCAGCACTCAAGCTAATAATTAGCCACATTTTTTTTAGTGGGGAAGGATTAGAATCGGTGTCAGGTTGTTACTGCAATCCAGGCCTCTGTTAGAGATTTAACCTTCATTCCTCTCATAGAGCCTCACCTGCCATGAACATGAAAAAAACTAAAAAACCATCAAGCTTTGAGGGTCGTAGCTCGGTGACCTGGGGTCATAGATTTGGATAGGTAGCTGAAGTCCTACCCCACCACTGGTCAAAAATTCAAAAATTGGGGCTCCTGCCACCTATAGTTCCGGAGATATGGGGCTTCTTGTGCAGCCTGCAGAAGCTACATACAGAGCAGCCAGTTTAAATACAAGCTGGCACTCTCTGTTTGCAGCAGACTGAGAGGATGAGCTCACAGTGCCTCTCACTTCTTGTCAGAACCACTGAGCTTAATGGACAGCTTGGAGCCTTGGACCAATGGTAAAGTATCATTGGAATAAGCTGTCCAATAAAAATGCTGCAGTGGAGGCTGTCCTCTCACTGTAGTGTCATAGGAGGGGGCATGTGTCTAAAAGATGCTCCCTTCCAGCCCAGCCAACTTAACTACAAGGAAAAAAACATGGGTTTCTGGGTATAAGATTTAGCCATAATCCTGTTTTTCTCACACAGTTGAAAGGCAGAGGCAGTTGCCTGCTGAAAAGGTACTGTTTTAACCACTTGCCGACCGCCTCACGCAGATATACTGCGGCAGAATGGCACGGGCAGGCAGAATCACGGGGGGGGTTCCAATTGGACCCTCCCGGTGCCCGAGGCGGTCGGCGTTTGTCCCCCGGCGATCGGAGGTGAGGGGGAGGCCATCCATTCGTGGTCCCCCCCTTCCGATTGCTCCCAGCCAATGGGATTATTCCTCTGCTGCTGTATGGTACACAGCAGCAGAGGAAATGATGTCATCTCTCCTTGGCTCTGTATTTTCCGTTCCGTCGCCGAGGAGAGAAGACATCGATGTGAGTGCACAAACACACACACATACAGTAGAACATGCCAGGCACACAATACACCCCCGATCACCCCCTAATCACCCCTCCCCCCCCGTCACACTGACACCAAGCAGTTATTTTTTGTTTTTTTGTTTTTTTCTGATTACTGCATTGGTGTCAGTTTGTGACAGTAATGCCCTGTACACACGGTCGGATTTTCCAACGGAAAATGTGTGATAGGACCTTGTTGTCGGAAATTCCGACCGTTTGTAGGCTCCATCACACATTTTCCATCGGATTTTCCGACACACAAAGTTTGAGAGCAGGCTATAAAATTTTCCGACAACAAAATCCGTTGTCAGAAATTCCGATCGTGTGTACACAAATCCGACACACAAAGTGCCACGCATGCTCAGAATAAATAAAGAGATGAAAGCTATTGGACACTGCCCCGTTTATAGTCCCGACGTACGTGTTTTACGTCACCGCGTTCAGAACGATCGGATTTTCCGACAACTTTGTGTGACCGTGTGTATGCAAGACAAGTTTGAGCCAACATCCGTCGGAAAAAATCCTAGGATTTTGTTGTCGGAATGTCTGAACAAAGTCCGACCGTGTGTACGGGGCATTAGTGTGGTAGGGCAGTTAGGGTTAGCCCCCTATAGGTCTAGGGTACCCCCCTAACCCCCCTAATAAAGTTTTAACCCCTTGATCACCCCCCGTCGCCAGTCTCACTAAGCGATCATTTTTCTGATCGCTGTATTAGTGTCACTGGTGACGCTAGTTAGGGAGGTAAATATTTAGGTTCGCCGTCAGCGTTTTATAGCGTCAGGGACCCCCATATACTACCTAATAAAGGTTTTAATCCCTTGATTGCCCCCTAGTTAACCCCCTTCACCAGTGATCACCATATAACTGTTACGGGTGACGCTGGTTAGTTAGTTTATTTTTTATAGTAAAACAACAAAAATGTCCAGCGCTCTGGAATTCACATAAATAAAATAAATAAAATGAAATAAACTAGAATCTGGCAGTCCAAAAATAAAATAAAATCTGGCAGTCCAAAAATGATGATAAAAAAGGACAGTTTATTGAGTCCAATAATAATATAATAAAAATGATAATTCATAAATTGTAAAAACAAGCTTTGAACAAATGAAATTAAACCCACAGTAACACAGAACTATATTGCACTGAATGAAGACGTCTTAGTGTGTACTTAGGGTAAAAATATATGTGTATAAGACAGTGGGCCCTTGAGCAGCGGAAAACCCACACATGAAACCCATCCAGGTATATTGTAGCAGCAGAAGTCAAAATGGAAAAAAGTTGATGAAACAAAAGAAAGGGGGGGGCACCTCGCCCAAGGAATCAAGGGGACTAACAGAAACCCCGCTGGCTGTGTGATCTGAGATCGTAGAGGACAACTCACCGGCTCCAGCGAGCAGAGGATGTGGCGTGGAAGGAGCCGACGCTCCGGCGGGAGGAGAGCAGCGCTGTGTGATCCAAGGTCGGGAGGGACAGCTCTCAGGCTCAAACAGGCAGGGGATGTGATGTGGGGGGAGCCGGAGCTCCACCGAAGGGAGAACAGCCTCACCGAAGCTCCGCCGCGGGGGCCAGTGACGTCAGCACGGGAGAACCGCCGGAGTGTCAGCTGGTAAACGTGAGCTGCTGGCTCCCGGCTGTGTCTCCTGGATGTGTCTCCTCAGGGATGGATTCAACTCCAAAGGTGGATGGTGTCACTTGGGGGAATCCAGGGATGAAATGGGGAGGAGGATGGAATGTGAATGGCTCCAGCCACGCTGATGGAACACCTCATGTGCCAGATCAAACTGTGACCCTTCAAAAAGAGAATGCTGCAGGGATGAATGGTGTCACCCAGGGGGTCCAGTGGAGAAATGGACAAGCAAAAAGGGAAAAGCAAAAAGGGAAATAATGGGACTGGCGATAGCCAATGTGGAACTCGCAGATGGAGATGAATGGATGGATGGGTGGGTGAATGTGTTGATGATCACCGTGCTCTAGTTCTGAATGGGACCACTGTCATAGGGTTGCCTTGACTTCAGCGTGGCTGGAGCCATTCACATTCCATCCTCCTCCCCAATTCATCCCTGGATTCCCCCAAGTGACACCATCCACCTTTGGAGTTGAATCCATCCCTGAGGAGACACATCCAGGAGACACAGCCGGGAGCCAGCAGCTCACGTTTACCAGCTGACACTCCGGCGGTTCTCCCGTGCTGACGTCACTGGCCCCCGCGGCGGAGCTTCGGTGAGGCTGTTCTCCCTTCGGTGGAGCTCCGGCTCCCCCCACATCACATCCCCTGCCTGTTTGAGCCTGAGAGCTGTCCCTCCCGACCTTGGATCACACAGCGCTGCTCTCCTCCCGCCAGAGCGTCGGCTCCTTCCGCGCCACATCCTCTGCTCGCTGGAGCCGGTGAGCTGTCCTCTACGATCTCAGATCACACAGCCAGCGGGGTTTCTGTTAGTCCCCTTGATTCCTTGGGCGAGGTGCCCCCCCCTTTCTTTTGTTTCATCAACTTTTTTCCATTTTGACTTCTGCTGCTACAATATACCTGGATGGGTTTCATGTGTGGGTTTTCCGCTGCTCAAGGGCCCACTGTCTTATACACATATATTTTTACCCTAAGTACACACTAAGACGTCTTCATTCAGTGCAATATAGTTCTGTGTTACTGTGGGTTTAATTTCATTTGTTCAAAGCTTGTTTTTACAATTTATGAATTATCATTTTTATTATATTATTATTGGACTCAATAAACTGTCCTTTTTTATCATCATTTTTGGACTGCCAGATTTTATTTTATTTTTGGACTGCCAGATTCTAGTTTATTTCATTTTATTTATTTTATTTATGTGAATTCCAGAGCGCTGCACATTTTTTGTTGTTTTATCTTGATCTGTATCTACCAGCTACGGTTGGTCCAGCTGCACTATTCTCCCTCCATGTCTAGTCATGCTAAATGCACATAAAACATTATATGACATGGTATGATAACAATATATGTTATACACTCCACGCCTTGATCGAGTTCTCCAGGTGGCTACTCATTGGCGCTGGGTTATTGCTGTTGGTGTTTTTTATTTTTTATAGTGTCAGGGCACCCGCCGTTTATTACCTAATAAAGGTTTAGCCCCCTGATCACCCGGCGGTGATATGTGTCGCCCCAGGCAGCGTCAGGTTAGCGCCAGTACCGCTAACACCCATGCACGCAGCATACACCTCCCTTAGTGGTATAGTATCTGAACGGATCAATATCTGATCCGATCAGATCTATACTAGCGTCCCCAGCAGTTTAGGGTTCCCAAAAAAGCAGGGTTAACAGAATCAGCCCAGATACCTGCTAGCACCTGGATTTTGCCCCTCCGCCCGGCTTAGCCCACCCAAGTGCAGTATCGATCGATCACTGTCACTTACAAAACACTAAACGCATAACTGCAGCATTCGCAGAGTCAGGCCTGATCCCTGCGATCGCTAACAGTTTTTTGGTAGCATTTTGGTGAACTGGTAAGAACCAGCCCCAAGCAGCGTCAGGTTAGCGCCAGTACGTTAACACCCACGCACGCACCGTACACCTCCCTTAGTTGTATAGTATCTGAACGGATCAATATCTGATCCGATCAGATCTATACTAGCGTCCCCAGCAGTTTAGGGTTCCCAAAAACGCAGTGTTAGCGGGATCAGCCCAGATACCTGCTAGCACTAGCACCTGCGTTTTGCCCCTCCGCCCGGCCCAGCCCAGCCCACCCAAGTGCAGTATCGATCGATCACTGTCACTTACAAAACACTAAACGCATAACTGCAGCTGTCGCAGAGTCAGGCCTGATCCCTGCAATCGCTAACAGTTTTTTTGGTAGCGTTTTGGTGAACTGGCAAGCACCAGCGGCCTAGTACACCCCGGTCATAGTCGAACCAGCACTGCAGTAACACTTGGTGATGTAGCGAGTCTCATAAGTGCAGTTCAAGCTGGTGAGGTGGCAAGCACAAGTAGTGTCCCGCTGCCACCAAGAAGAAGACAAACACAGGCCTGTCGTGCCCATAGTGCCCTTCCTTTTGCATTCGCCAATCCTAATTGGGAACCCACCGCTTCTGCAGCACCCGTACTTCCCCCATTCACATCCCCAACCAAATACAGTCGGCTGCATGAGAGGCATTTTCTTTATGTCCTCTCGAGTAACCCTACCCAACGAACCCCCCCAAAAAAGATGTCGTGTCTGCAGCAAGCGCAGATATAGGTGTGACACCCGCTATTATTGTCCCTCTTGTCCTGACAATCCTGGTCTTTGCATTGTTGAATGTTTTGAACGCTACCATACACTAGTTGAGTATTAACGTAGGGTACAGCATTGCACAGACTAGGCACACTTTCACAGGGTCTCCCAAGATGCCATCGCATTTTGAGAGACCCGAACCTGGAACCGGTTACAGTTACAAAAGTTAGTTACAAAAAAAAGTGTAAAAAAAAAAAAAAAAACACAAAAAAATATATAAAATAAAAAAAAATAGTTGTCGTTTTAATGTTCTCTCTCTCTTTATTCTCTCTCTATTGTTCTGCTCTTTTTTACTGTATTCTATTCTGCAATGTTTTATTGTTATTATGTTTTATCATGTTTGCTTTTCAATTTTTTATACTTTACCATTTACTGTGTTAACCATTTTTTTGTCTTCAGGTACGCCATTCACGACTTTGAGTGGTTATACCAGAATGATGCCTACAGGTTTAGGCATCATCTTGGTATCATTCTTTTCAGCCAGCGGTCGGCTTTCATGTAAAAGCAATCCTAGCGGCTAATTAGCCTCTAGACTGCTTTTACAAGCAGTGGGAGGGAATTCCCCCCCCCCCACCATTTTCCGTATTTTTCTCTGGCTCTCCTGTCCCAACAGGGAACCTGAGAATGCAACCAGTGATTCAGCCAGCTGACCATAGAGCTGATCAGAGACCAGAGTGGTTGCAAACATCTCTATGGCCTAAGAAACCGGAAGCTACGAGCATTTTATGACTTAGATTTCGCCGGATGTAAACAGCACCATTGGGAAATTGGGAAAGCATTTTATCACACCGATCTTGGTGTGGTCAGATGCTTTGAGGGCAGAGGAGATATCTAGGGTCTAATAGACCCCAATTTTTTCAAAAAAGAGTACCTGTCACTACCTATTGCTATCATAAGGAATATTTACATTCCCTGAGATAACAATAAAAATGATTTAAAAAAAAATGAAAGGAACAGTTTAACAATAAGATAAAAAAGCAAAAAAATAATAAAGAAAAAAAAAAAGCACCCCATGCCCCCCCCCTGCTCTCATGCTAAGGCGAACGCAAGCGTCGGTCTGGTGTCAAATGTAAACAGCAATTGCACCATGCATGTGAGGTATCACCGCGAAGGTCAGATCAAGGGCAGAAATTTTAGCAGTAGACCTCCTCTGTAAATCTAAAGTGGTAACCTGTAAAGGCTTTTAAAGGCTTTTAAAAATGTATTTATTTTGTTGCCACTGCACGTTTGTGCGCAATTTTAAAGCATGTCATGTTTGGTATCCATGTACTCGGCCTAAGATTATCTTTTTTATTTAATCAAACATTTGGCCAATATAGTGTGTTTTAGTGCATTAAAATTTTAAAAAGTGTGTTTTTTCCCCAAAAAATGCGTTTGAAAAATCGCTGCGCAAATACTGTGTGAAAAAAAAAATGAAACACCCACCATTTTAATCTGTAGGGCATTTGGTTTAAAATATATATATATATAATGTTTGGGGGTTCAAAGTAATTTTCTTGCAAAAAAAAATAATTTTTTCATGTAAACAAAAAGTGTCAGAAAGGGCTTTGTCTTCAAGTGGTTAGAAGAGTGGGTGATGTGTGAAATAAGCTTCAAAATGTTGTGCATAAAATGCCAGGACAGTTCAAACCCCCCCCCAAATGACCCCATTTTGGAAAGTAGACACCCCAAGCTATTTGCTGAGAGGCATGTCAAGTCCATGGAATATTTTATATTGTGACACAAGTTCCAGGAAAGAGACACATTTTTTTTTTTTTTTGCACAAAGTTGTCACTAAATGATATATTGCTCAAACATGCCATGGGAATATGTGAAATTACAATCCAAAATACATTCTGTTGCTTCTCCTGAGTACGGGGATACCACATGTGTGAGACTTTTTGGGAGCCTAGCCGCGTACGGGACCCCGAAAACCAAGCACCGCCTTCAGGCTTTCTAAGGGCGTAAATTTTTGATTTCACCCTTCACTGCCTATCACAGTTTCGGAGGCCATGGAATGCCCAGGTGGCACAAAACCCCCCCAAATGACCCTATTTTGGAAAGTAGACACCTCAAGCTATTTGCTGAGAGGTATAATGAGTATTTTGCAGACCTCACTTTTTGTCACAAAGTTTTGAAAATTGAAAAAAGAAAAAAAAAATTTTTTTCTTGTCTTTCTTCATTTTCAAAAACAAATGAGAGCTGCAAAATACTCACCAATGACAAATGTTTAGTGAAACAAGGATTGGTGATAAAGCATCAGTGGAGAGGAGACACGTTTTTCCCATATTAACTCTTACAGGAGAGAATTTCCCTTCCTAGGTTCCTAGGGGTAGATTTCATCTCACTTCCTGTTGTCTACTTTCGTTTGGGCCTTAGGCACTGGTGCTGGTGCCACAACACTGCAACCCCTCACGAATACTCTAGTTGAGCGCAGCAACGAACCCTCCTTGCAAAATATTGCATCAAAAATTGTAATTACATGCCCCATGTTAAACAGGGGCTGAAAAATTGGGCCTTAGCCACTGGTGACGGCGCCCAGAACCAAAAATATTCTTACAAGCTATCAGCATGATCATTGAGGAGGAAGAGGATAGTCACTCAGCATAACAGGATAGTCACTCAGCATAGGCAGTCTTGAAGGGATCTGACATTGCAAAAAAATTATTCGGTTACATCAGCATCAGGTGCTTGGTAGCTGGTGGTGATCCAAGACTGATTCATTTTTTATTAAGGTCAGTCGATCGACCGAGTCGGTGGACAGGTGCACCCTGTGATCGGTTACAAAGCCTCCAGCAGCACTGAATGTGCATTCCAAAAGAATGGTGGATGCAGGACAGGCCAGTAGCTCAATTGCATACTGTGCAAGCTCTGGCCAGTGATCCATCCTCAAGACCCAGTAACCCAGAGCATTTTTGGTGGGAAAGGTGTCCAAGTCAGATCTTGCCCCTAGGTATTCCTGCACCATGTAAAACAGACGCTGGCGATGGTTGCTGGAACCGATCATACCTTGGGGCTGCGGACTAAAAAATTGTCTAAACGCATCGGTCAGACGGCCACCTTCTCCACCGCTCCTTCTTTGACTGACCAAAGCCTCAGCAACACGTTGTCCAGGAACAGGAGTTTGTAACCTCCCAGTCTCTGGGAACGCATTGCACAGACCTTTCTGCAAGGCCTCCCGAAGATGTTTCAAGCTCTGCTCCCTCTGCGATGGCAAGATAAGGTCCGCAACCTTACCCTTGTAATGTGGATCAAGGAGGGTTGCCAGCCACTCTCCTTGATACCACGAATACGAGGATCCTTCCGCAGGCTTTGCAGAATCAGGGAGGTGGTGTTCATGCACATGCAGCGTAGGTTTGCTGAGGCATTCGGTCCGGAGTCCTCTGGGTCACTAAGGACGACATGATCCGCAGCCACCTCCTCCCAGCCACATACAAGTCCATGGGTTTCATGGGACTGTAAATGATCCCTTAAAGACTGCTGCTGATGCTGAGTGCCAGTCTCCACCTCCATGTTGACACAATCCTCCTCTTCCTCCTCCTCATTCTCTTCCTGTGTGATCGGCGGGCATACAGGAATACTGTCTGGATAAAGGGGGCCTTGAGGGGTAAGGAAGTCCACCTCTTCCTGCCTCTGTTCTGCTTCAAGTGCCCTGTCCATTATTTCACGCAGCGTGTGCTCCAACAGGTGGACAAGGGGGGCAGTGTCACTGATGCATGTCACTGCTCACCATCCTCGTGGCCTCCTCAAATGGTGACAGGACAGTGCATGCATCTCTGTTAATGGCCCACTGGCATGGGGAAAAAAAACAAGCTCCCCTGACCCTGTCCTTTTGCCATAGTCGCACAGGTACTCATTGATGGTCCTCTGCTGCGTGTGCAGCCGCTGCAGCATGGCCAACATTGAGTTCCACCTGGTGGGCATGTCACAGATTAGGCGGTTCTTGGGCAGGTTAAATTCCTTTTGGAAGTCAGCCAGCCGAGCACTGGCATTATGCACACAGACTTTCCTGGCCTGCCTCAGGACATCCTGTAAGCCCCGGTACCTGCCCAAGAACCGCTGCACCACCAAGTTAAAGACGTGAGCCAAACAGGGCACATGGGTCAGTTGTCTCTGTCGGAGGGCGGAGAGGAGGTTGGTGCCATTGTCGCAAACCATCATAACTGCCTTAAGCTGGTGTGGCGTCAACCACCTCTGAGCCTGCCCCTGCAGAGCTGACAGAATCTCTGCCTGAGTGTGGCTCCTGTCCCCCAAGCACACCAGCTAAAGCACCGCATGGCATCTTTTGGCCTGCGTGCTTGCGTAGCCCCTTGAGCGCCTACAGAGCACCGCTGGTTCTGAAGACAAATCAGCACATGGAGGAAAAAGAAGAGGGGGGGTGGAGGAGAGAGGTGTGGCAGAATCACCGCTAGTAGTATTTTGGAGGCACGGTGGCGGAACAACTTCCAACATTACTGCACCCTGTCCTGCATCCTTCCCAGCTGCCAGAAGAGTCACCCAGTGCGCGGTGAAAGATAGGTAACATCCTTGTCCATGCCTGCTGGACCATGAGTCAGCGGTCCATCGAGGCCAAGACATTGCCTTCAACATGCCGGTAGAGAGCTGAAATCACCTTCCGTGAGAAAAAGTGGCGTTTAGGAACCTGCCACTGAGGAACCGCACATTCCACAAGCTCACGGAAGGGGACAGAGTCTACCAACTGAAAAGGCAGCAGTTGAAGTGCTAGTAATTCAGCCAAGCTAGCATTCAACTGCTGGGCATGTGGATGGCTGGGAGCGAACTTCTTTCGGCGGTGCAGCAGCTGGGGCAGGGAAATTTGCCTGGTACAATCTGACGTTGGTGTAGCGATAGCAGATTGCCCCCAAGTACTTGGTTGTGACACACCTAATTCTACACCTTCATTCCTCTCAGTGCAGGTCTCAGAGAGGACTGAAGGTATAGTGGGGTTGTAGATCCCAGCTGATGAGGAGCAAGGAGAGGTCCTCTTTGTTCTTTGGTGTGGGTCTTTTAGGTACGCTTGCCAACGAACTGCATGGCAGGTCAACATATGTCTGGTCAAGCATGTGGTGCCCAAGCGGGAGATGTTTTGGCCACGCGAGATATGCTTGAGACATATGTTGCAAATAGCAGCAGTGGGATCTGATGCACTCGTCTCAAAAAAGGCCCACACCGAAGAACTTTTGGAATAACGCCCAGAGACAGCAGCGCCCTGCACATGCGGAGCTCTGCGGTGTGATGCAGTCAGTGTGCTGCCCTTAAGCTGGCCCCTGGAGGGCATCCTGCCTCGTTGGTGATGTGCCTCCTCCTCCTCCTCCTCCTCTCTCCTATCAGACCCATGTAGAGTCAGTGACCTCATCATCCCCTCCCTCCTCATCGCTGGAGCAAAGCTGGCAGTATGCTGCAGCTGGGGGAACATGACTGCCAGACTGCTGTCCTTCTTGGGCACCCCCTCTCTCTGGGCTCACGTTACTGCCTTCCTCTAGCTGGATACCATCATCGGAGCCTTCAAAACGCTGGGCATCCTCCTGGAGCATGTACCCAACACTGTGGTCAAACAGTTCGGGGGACTCCTCAGGAGAACATGGTGGGGCTAGGGAAGGAGTGACTGATGCCATTGAGCCGAGGGAAGAGGCCGCGTTGGCAGCTGCTTTGCCAGACAAAGTACCCTGAATCTGGGTGAGAGAGGATGAGGAGGATGAGGACAGCTTGGTTATCCACTCTACCAAGTCTTCCGTATGTTGTGGCTCAACACGGCCAGCTGACGAAAAAAAAGGACAAGCGTGTCCCACGGCCACGTGCTGATGAGGATGCACCGTCTCCATGACCAGTACTGTTGCCTCTAGACACAGAGCCTGCTTGCCCTCTTTTATTGGATTGTGACTGTCTGCCTCTCCTTGTTGGCCTTCCAGACATACTAATGGCCTGCAGTGAGATGTAGCTGCACAAAGCTGGGATGTATATATATACTGATACTGCAGCTAGCAGAATCAACTGCCTGCCTGTAGTATTATTAGTATGAGAACACCAGCAATTGTCTTCAGGTAGCTTTAGGTGCACACTGTGCAGAGGATGCAGTACACTAACTGTAAATACTGTAGCTGCCTGCTTATAGTATTAATAGGAGCAGAACAACAGCAATTGTCTTCAGGTAGCTTTAGGTGCACACTGTGCAGAGGACACAGTACACTAACTGTAAGCACTGTAGCTGCCTGCCTGTGGTATTAATATAGGATCAGAAGAACACCACCAATTTTCTTCAGGTAGCTTTAGGTGCACACTGTGCAGAGGACACAATACACTAACTGTAGATACTGTAGCTGCCTGCCTGTGGTATTAATAGGAGCAGAACAACAGCAATTTTCTTCAGGAAGCTTTACGTGCACACTGTGCAGAGGACGCAGTACACTAACTGTAAATACTGTAGCTGCCTGCCTATGGTATTAATAGGATCAGAAGAACACTACCAATTTTATTCAGGTAGCTTTAGGTGCACACTGTGCAGAGGACACAGTACACTAACTGTAAATACTGTAGCTGCCTTCCTGTGGTATTAATAGGAGCAGAACAACAGCAATTGTCTCCAGGTAGCTTTAGGTGCACACTGTGCAGAGGACGCAGTACACTAACTGTAAATATTGTAGCTGCCTGCCTGTGGTATTAATATAGGATCAGAAGAACACCACCAATTTTATTCAGGTAGCTTTAGGTGCACACTGTGCAGAGGACACAGTACACTAACTGTAAATACTGTAGCTGCCTGCCTGTGGTATTAATAGGAGCAGAACAACAGCAATTTTCTTCAGGTAGCTTTAGGTGCACACTGTGCAGAGGACGCAGTACACTAACTGTAAATACTGTAGCTGCCTGCCTGCGGTATTAATATAGGATCAGAAGAACACCACCAATTTAATTCAGGTAGCTTTAGGTGCACACTGTGCAGAGGACGCACTACACTAACTGTAAATACTGTAGCTGCCTGCCTGTGGTATTAATAGGATCAGAAGAACACCACTAATTTTCTTCAGGTAGCTTTAGGTGCACACTGTGCAGAGGATGCACTACGCTAATTTGTAAATACTGCAGCTGCCTGCGGTACTGTACTAATAGGATCAGAAGAACACTACTAATTTTCTTCAGGTAGCTTTAGGTGCACACTGTGCAGAGGACGCACTACACTTACTTGTAAATACTGCAGCTGCTTGCGATACTAATAGGATCAGAAGAACACCACCGATATTCTTCAGATTGCTTTAGGTGCACACTGTGCAGAGGACACACTACACTAACTTGTAAATACTGCAGCTGCCTACGGTATTGTACTAATAGAATCAGAAGAACACCACTAATTTTATTCAGGTAGCTTTAGGTGCACACTGTGCAGAAGACGCACTACACTAACTTTTAAATACTGCAGCTGCCTGCGGTACTGTACTAATAGGATCAGAAGAACACCACTAATTTTCTTCAGGCAGCTTTAGGTGCACACTGTGCAGAGGACGCACTACACTAACTCGTAAATACTGCAGCTGCCTGCGGTACTGTACTAATAGGATCAGAAGAACACCACTAATTTTCTTCAGGTAGCGTTAGGTGCACACTGTGCAGAGAACGCACTTCACTTACTTGTAAATACTGCAGCTGCCTGTGGTACTGTACTAATAGGATCAGAAGAACACAACTAATTTTCTTTAGGTAGCTTTAGGTGCACACTGTGCAGAGGACGCACTACATTAACTTTTAAATACTGCAGCTGCCTGGGATACTGTACTAATAGGATCAGAAGAACACCACTAATTTTATTCAGGTAGCTTTAGGTGCACACTGTGCAGAGGATGCCCTACACTAACTTGTAAATACTGCAGCTGCCTGCGGTACTCTACTAATAGGATCAGAAGAACACCACTAATTTTCTTTAGGTAGCTTTAGGTGCACACTGTGCAGAGGATGCACTACACTAACTTGTAAATACTGCAGCTACCTGCGGTACTGTACTAATAGAATCAGAAGAACACCACTAATTTTCTTCAGGTAGCTTTAGGTGCACACTGTACAGAGGATGCACTACACTAACTTGTAAATACTGCAGCTGCCTGCGGTACTGTACTAATAGGATCAGAAGAACACCACTAATTTTCTTCAGGTATCTTTAGGTGCACACTGTGCAGAGGATGCACTACACTAACTTGTAAATACTGCTGCTACCTGCGGTACTGTACTAATAGGGTCAGAAGAACACCACTAATTTTCTTCAGGTAGCTTTAGGTGCACACTGTACAGAGGATGCACTACACTAACTTGTAAATACTGCAGCTGCCTGCGGTACTGTACTAATAGGATCAGAAGAACACCACTAATTTTCTTCAGGTATCTTTAGGTGCACACTGTGCAGAGGATGCACTACACTAACTTGTAAATACTGCTGCTACCTGCGGTACTGTACTAATAGGGTCAGAAGAACACCACTAATTTTCTTCAGGTAGTTTTAGGTGCACATTGTGCAGAGAATGCACTACACTTACTGTAAATACTGTAGGTAATAGGACTAATGGGATCAGAAGAACACCAGCAATTTTCTTCAGGTAGCTGTAAATACTGTAAAAACACCTGCCTGCTTGTCAGTAGGAAGAGAATAACAGGAACGGATCTAGCTAAACTGAATATAGTGTGTATATATATATATATATATATATATATATATACAGTGAGGACGGAAAGTATTCAAACCCCCTTAAATTTTTCACTCTTTGTTATATTAAAGCCATTTGCTAAAATTATTTGAGTTCATTTTTTTCCTCATTAATGTACACACAGCACCTCATATTGACAGAAAAACACAGAATTGTTGACATTTTTGCAGATTTATTAAAAAAGCAAAACTGAAATATCACATGGTCCTAAGTATTCAGACCCTTTGCTGTGACACTCATATATTTAACTCAGGTGCTGTCCATTTCTTCTGATCATCCTTGAGATGGTTCTACACCTTCATTTCAGTGCAGCTGTGTTTGATTATACTGATTAGACTTGATTAGGAAAGCCACACACCTGTCTATATAAGACCTTACAGCTCACAGTGCATGTCAGAGCAAATGAGAATCATCGGGTCAAAGGAACTGCCTGAGGAGCTCAGACAGAATTGTGGCAAGGCACAGATCTGGCCAAGGTTACAAAAAAAATTCTGCTGCACTTAAGGTTCCTAAGAGCACAGTGGCCTCCATAATCTTTAAATGGAAGACATTTGGGACGACCAGAACCCTTCCTAGAGCTGGCCTTGACTGAGCTATTGGGGGAGCAGAGCCTTGGTGAGAGAGGTAAGGAAGAACCCAAAGATCACTGTGGCTGAGCTCCAGAGATTCAGTCAGGAGATGGGAGAAAGTTGTGGAAAGTCAACCAACACTGCAGCCCTCCACCAGTCGGGGCTTTATGGCAGAGTGGCCCGATGGAAGCCTCTCTTCAGTGCAAGACAAATGAAAGCCTGCATGGAGTTTGCTAAAAAAACACCTGAAGGACTCCAAGATGGTGAGAAATAAGATTCTTTGGTCTGATGAGACTAAGATAGAACTTTTTGGCCTTAATTCTAAGCAGTATGTGTGGAGAAAACCAGGCACTGCTCATCACCTGTCCAATACAGTCCCAACAGTGAAGCATGGTGGGGGCAGCATCATGCTGTGGGGTTGTTTTTCAGCTGCAGGGACAGGACGACTGATTGCAAGGGAAAGATGAATGCGGCCAAGTACAGGGATATAATGGATGAAAACCCTCTCCAGAGTGCTCAGGACCTCAGACTGGGCTGAAGGTTTACCTTCCAACAAGACAATGATCCTAAGCACACAGCTAAAATAACGAAGGAGTGGCTTCACAACAACTCTGTGACTGTTCTTGAATGGCCCAGCCAGAGCCCTGACTTAAACCTAATTGAGCATCTCTGGAGAGACCTAAAAATGGCTGTCCATCAACGTTTACCATCCAACCTGACAGAACTGGAGAGGATCTGCAAGGAGGAATGGCAGAGGATCCCCAGATCCAGGTGTGAAAAACTTGTTGCATCTCTCCCAAAAAGACTCATGACTCAGACTGTATTAGATCAAAAGGGTGCTTCTACTAAATACTGAGCAAAGGGTCTGAATACTTAGGACCATGTGATATTTCAGTTTTTCTTTTTTAATAAACCTGCAAAAATGTCAACAATTCTGTGTTTTTCTGTCAATATGGGGTGTTATGTGTAAATTAATGAAGAAAAAACATGAACTTAAATGATTTTAGCATGGCTGCAATATAACAAAGAGTGAAAAATTTAAGGGGGTCCGAATACTTTCCGTCCCCACTGTATATATATATATATATATATATATATATATATATATATATATATATATATATATATATACACACAATACACTGTAAGTGCAGCTAACTAACTCGCCTGCCTACTCTATCTAACTTAAATCAAATGACATTGTCTCTCTGTCTATCTATCTCTCTCTCAACGCCGGAACACACTACACAGGGCCGCCGTGCAGGCGGCCTTATATAGTGTGGGGCGTGTACTAAACCCCCTGAGCCATAATTGGCCAAAGCCACCCTGACTTTGGCCAATTACGGCTCTCTGTACAGACGGCGCTGTGATTGGCCAAGCATGCGGGTCATAGTGCATGCTTGGCCGATCATCAGCCAGCAATGCTGATGATGGAAACCAGAGGCGAAGCAGGCTGGCTAGGGAGTCCACGTGGAACTGCTGCCCAGAGGTCTGCATCTCAGGAGATTATGTGAAAACCAAAAGACCACAATCAGGCGTCTCTTGTGAAAGTGCTGCAGTGCTCAGTCTCACACCTGTAACTGCCTATCTTACACCTCGTGGACTCCCTAGCCAGCGTGCTTCGCCACTGGTTCCTATTTTTTGCTTTGTCACATTTTGCTTGTCTTTATGAATCTGATTGATATAAAGATTTGATCACCCAACTGTAAATCCCTTGATGAAGGAATAATACATACCAATTTCCGAAACATGTCAGGTTATGTGCTGTACACTTCATCCGCTTGACCTTTCACCTTATAGGCTGCGGGTTGTAAGCACTGGGCTGTCATATCTACTTTGTACAATTGGTTGTGTATACTTTGTATGTACTTGTATTTTGTATAACTGTATTTGTATTGATACTTTTTATATATATTTTTTCTATGTGTCTAATAAAATTGGCACTTTTGTGCATTTTTACATAAATTACTCTCTATACTATATATATATCCTTTGCCAGTAAAATCCATAAGGGCGACCCCTGTGTACCTAAAGTGCACAGTTTTCTCTGTTACAATATCAATCTAGCACAGTGGCTGCCAGAGGGTGTAACACATGGTGGACACATTAATTTATACCATAGGCTTCATCCCTGGAAGACAGGGCCTGAACCAAATCAGGAGAGTCATAGACGTAATCTTCATACTTCACTCCCGATGGAATGGGGCTCCCCACAAAGGGATTCCTGCTCTCTATAGACCTGCAGAAGGCTTTTGATTCAGTATTGTGGCCCTGCCTTTTCGAGTTCCTGGAAAGATGGGGATTCGGCCCCAATTTCAGAGGTATAGTTACCTCCCTCTATTCAACTCCCAGTGCACAGGTTCGCCTGATGGGCAAACTTAGATTCTCTAGCGATTAGAAAAGGGACAAGGCAAGGGTGTCTCCTCTCCCCCTTAATATTCGCCATTGCTATGGAGATCCTAGCTATAGTGATCAGATCTCACCCTGACGTTAAGGGGGTCCTCTGTGGCGCCTAGGAACATAAACGTGCCTTGTTCGCAGATGATTTGCTTCTATTCCTCACGTCCCCTTTAACATCTACACCAAACATTTTCAGACTGCTTCAAGAATTTGGCAACATTTCAGGCCTTAAAGTCAATGTCTCTAAATCTGTTGCTCTAAATGTGTCTGTCCCACCCCAATCGGTTGAGCAATTGAAACAGCATTTCCCAATCACCTGGCCATCTGACTCCTTACCGTACCTGGGGATTAAGCTAACACAGAATATAAGCAAACTGTACGGAGCCAATTATCCTCCCATATTCCGCAAGTGTGGGGAGGACCTGAAGGCTTGGTCAAAGATTGGTATATCGTGGCTGGGCAGAATAACTGCGGTCAAAATGACATTATTGCCACGTTTACTTTACCTATTTAGGTCACTCCCGATATCCATCAACAAAAAAGCCCTCCTTGAAGTCCAATCCTGAATCACACGTTTTATATGGGGTAAAAAAGGTTACAGATGTTCCAAAGACACACTTTTCAGATTGAAAATGCAGGGGGGACTGGGTCACCCTAATATTTGGTGGTACTATCAGGCAGCACAGTTGGCACAAATATCAACGGTATACTCCACATGACCCAAACCTGACTGGGTAGCTATAGAAAGAGTTGCAGTGCCCCGACACCCAATCGACTACCTGCTGTGGTATAATCCGAAAGCACGGCCCCCCATCCTATCACCCACTCCTTCTCACTCAATAGCCCTTTGCGACACCATACACAAACATCACAAGGTGACCTCTAATATGCGCCCATTGGCTCATTTATGCAATAAACCTGCCTTCCCACCCCAGCATGAACATACAGGCCTTTCGTTGGTGGCTGAACAAAGGCTTATTCCACATAGGACATTTTCTCAAGTCTACAGGCCCACTCTCCCTGAGCTACTGCACAAGCCAACTGGAAATGCCCGCCTCGGGGGAGGTTCAGGCTCATCCAAATTAGGCACTTTCTAACCTCTATTTGGCCAGATAAAACGGAACCCACCCCAAGTCTATTCTCTATGAACAATGGTGTGCTAGCCTTATGGATCGTGGGGTGGGGGCATCTCGATTGTATACGCCTTGCTGGCATACAGGGTTTACAAGCCTTCATATGTCTGAGCATGGGAGCATGACATGGAGATTTCTTGGGACAGCAATACCTGGTTTCAGGCTCTACAATGCGCGTACAAAGGTATCCTCAATGTATCACTAATTGAAGCCAATGTTAAACTCCATACCAGATGGTACTATGTTCCTGCTAGACTGGCAGTAATGTACAAAGATGCTTCTCCCTTATGCTTTAGAAACTGCAGTCTGGTGGGATCCATGTTCCATGTCTGGTGGTCATGTCCTCGCGTCAAAACTTACTGGAACAAGGTATTCCATCTGCTAAGGAAAATTTCTGGAGCAGTGATACCTCAAGATCCCACTATTGCTCTCCTGAACCATAAGGTAGATGCACTACACAAACATATGTAAACCTTGGTCTACTTCATCCTCTTGGGTCCCAATATTACACTAGTGGGGGCTTGGAAAAAGTTCACTATCTCATTTCTGGCAGCAAAGAGGAAAATATCCTGGATCATGTCACAAGAACACTTAGTAGTAGCGAAGCTTCAGGACAAAGTACCTAAGTTTGAGGCCATCTGGGAACCCTGGACAACCTTCTCTGGCATTTCCCTATGTCCGGGCATTACACCTGACTCTTGGATCCTCCTTGACTCCACTCTCTCCTTTCTCTCTTCTCTATCCTTTCTCTCTTCTGCTCATTCGGAGGCATTATGATGCCTCCCTCTCCTACTTCTTTCCCATTTTTCACAAATATAGAATTTTATAGTGTACTCTTTAAAAGGAGCAGCTGTCCCCGAGAGTCGGCCCTATATACTGTTAGGATATGGAGGGGGGTGGGGGGCCCTGATCTCTGAACCGTGGGGAGGAGCCTGCACACTCACAGTGTGATCCCATGGGTGCAGGTGCCCTTCCGGGGTGGGAGGGTTGGGGTACTTCACCCACCCAATAAGCGGTGATTTACTATGCCACTCTGGGTTAGAGCCTCTGGGTAAAGACCTCCACCTAGAGGACCAGAATACCGTTAGTGCTCCTCTTCCTCATATAAGTTACTTCTGACCTACGTTTTGTAATTAGATTTTAGCATATTTTATCTTACATGATTTGTTCCAGTTGGCACTTTGTTGCAATAATACTTTGTTACCTAGCAGGATATGTAATTGTACTTTGACACCCCAGATGATGACTTCTAAGTCGAAACGCGTCGGGAGAATATGCTGAGACCACTGTCTTTTATACAAGCGCTAGATTTTACTGCTAAACACGTGAGCGTATTTCCTTTGCTTTTCATGTATTAAAATTTCCATATGGAGTTACGCTATATGCCTTCCTCTTTCTTTTAATGGTGGGGCCGACTGCCTATATCTACTGAGTCCATCCATACCTTACACCTGTTTGGAGGTCCATCTGGAGGTCATATCTGGATAGAGCATTTGATTCCCTTGGTATATTATACCACAAAGCTTGATTGACTCACTAGGTGTACACCTATTTGAATTCAATCCCTCTGGTAAGCAGCTTCTGGTGTCTTTGGTGGTGGATCTACTATCAACTGTTATTACATCATACTTATTTGAAGGTAAAGACTATCACTATTTTATATCCACATGTGGTTGAGGATTATCATCACACATGATTGAAGCTTGTCACTGACTTTTTTTTTTTACATCACACGTCCAAGTTCCTCTGTTAATAGACATCACATGTCATAATAGAGGACTGCTTGGAGTGTTTTTGAGCACATCATTTATTATTTACGTTTTTTGTACTCATATTATTTGTTATGGTTTATATGATCACACAAGCAGTGCACATTTCACCCAATTTGTCATTTTTGCAACTTTATCCACTGCTGTGCTGGCTGCTTTAGTTTTTTTTTTCTTTCAATTTTTGTTTGATATATATATATATATATTTGTTTATAATTTACAAGACTGCTACTGCACCTGGGACTATGTTTCAAAAAAAGGTAGAACAGAGTGGGACTTTAATTGTGCCTCAGAGGAGTGTAATGAAAAATAGAATACACATACTTGAATTATAGAAAAATATACAAACCTTATTCATCTGCCATACGGCAGTACCTTCTGAAAGTAAACAAGTTAAAATGAGTTACAGTCTTGAAATTTTGAAGTCAGGGTGTGCCAGTCCCAGACAAAATAGAAAAGATATGGCCTACGAGTTTTGCGGACAGTTCCACTTCATCAGGGCCTTGAGAGTAGCACAATGGATATCACATGAATTCTAAAAATATTAATAAACAATGTATAAATGACATGGTTTAACATAAAAAATTGCAGATATCTGCAATGGTGTAGGCCATATCTTTTCTATTTTGTCTGGGACTGGCACACCCTGACTTCAAAATTCCAAGACTGTAACTCATTTTAACTTGTTTACTTTCAGAAGGTACTGCCGTATGGCAGATGAATAAAGTTTGTATATTTTTCTATAATTCAAGTATGTGTATTCTATTTTTCACTACACTCCTCTGAGGCACAATTAAAGTCTCACCCTGTTCTACCTTTTCTTGAAACATAGTCGCATATTCTTAGGGGATGGTGCCTCTGCAGGAGTATCTGTGATTCCACGTCCACCCCAACCCCTACATATATGCTACTTCACCTGGGCCTCATCTCTTAGGATACTGTGACAGCTCCGACCACCAAGGGCCCCCAATTCGTCTTATAAGAGACCACCACCATCCAGTCCCATCGCACCACTTTGGCAGAAATGCTAATCCAAGAAATCAAAAGACTCTAGACCACCCTAGTTCGTGTCTGTGTCTGTAGGTCTATCTAAGGCCCCTTTTTGACTCTGGATAGATCCTCCTAAAGAAGTACTCTTTTCCTCTCCTCAGTGAGCAGAGCCACGCTTGGCACAGCCCTTCACACTCCTTCACTATTAAGGGGGGGAGTGCAGAAGGCGCTGCTTTATGTTTTCCTTTTTTTTTTTTTCTTCAGGTCCTCAAGGCTGTTCCTGATCATGGACTTAAACTGGTTCTTATTTAGTTCTAATTAGTTCCCAAAGTTTATTCTAGTTAATGCATAACATATAGAGTCCTACTTATAGCTTTGGCAGGGAAATTTTTATACCATGTCGTTAACTGTGTAATCGGCTGAGAAGACAGTTTTGGAGTTTTCTCTCCACTTGCCACCCACTATGTAATGCTGGGTTGGGCTTTGTCGGGGCCCCTGATCCGAGCTGGGCCGGATCCCCTTTGGGATCCCCCTGGTCTGCTCTGGGGTCGGTACTGGCCCCACAGCTATTGCAAGTTGAGGCGGCCGGAGCGGATGCCCTGCTCCTCCATTTGTCTCTGATTGGGAATACTTTTCGATCCCACTCGGTGACTGCTAACTTTCCCCCATTGCTGGGGGAAGTTTCTTGGGAAAAGGATTATGGTGAGAGGGGATAGGCCCCCTCACACCATATCGGGGTTGGGTTCTTATTGCTTATTGTACTCTGATGTTCACATGTTTTGCTTCTTTTTTTTTTCCAGAAGGTCCACCTCTCCACCACTTGCTTTTCTCTTCTTCTCCTCTCCCTAGAAGGTCACCTAGAAGTCGATCTCTCTAAGACACACACAGATGGTGCAGCTACCCCTCTCTCTTATCCATGCACGTAGATAACCCCACACATAGTCATACATAATGTGCAGGGCCTTAATTCTCCTATCAAGAAGGAGAAAACAGTTCAAGCTATACCAATCCCAAAACATAGATGTCCACCTGCTACAAGAGACCCATTTCCCTGCTTCTTTCAACCCCTCCTTTTTGCATCAACACTATCCCCAGTTCTTCCTCTTCAATGCAGTGAATAAAACGAAGGGAGTAGCCATATGTTTCTCCAAACATTTGAACTTCTCAATGTCGTTGGTATTCAGGGACCCCCAGGCAGATATATTTTGGTAAAAGGCCCAATTAATGAAGCACTATACTCCTTCGTTTCATTCTACACTCCGAATAGTGACCAAGCAAGATTTTTTTCATCCTTGCTGATATCTCTCCGGCAGCAGTTAGAAGGGGTAATTATCCTTGGGGGCTACTCAAATATTACCTCACCCGAAGTCGTCAAGGCCATCAAGTCCCTCAAACAGGGTTCCGCCCCTGGCCCAGATGGGTTTTCAGTGGGCTATTATAAGAAGTTTTCGGTTATCCTATCACTTTACCTGGTCTGGTTCATCAACTCTCTCCATGTGGGTATTCCATTAGAAAAATCTTTATACCTGGCATATATATCGGTCCTCCCTAAACTGAGCAAAGACCCAAGAGCGATTGGCAACTATCGCCCAATTTCTTTGATCAATAATGATCTTAAGCTTTTAACGAAAATTCTTGCAAACAGACTCTCATCCTTCATAGACCAGTATGTCCATAAGGATCAAGTAGGATTTATCCCAGGGAGGCAGGGACTGGACCAGATAAGAAGGGCCATAGACGTTATCACCCTACTTAGATCACACTGGGATGGGGGCACCCCTCAAGAGGGATTTTTGCTTTCTATAGATCTCCGGAAAGCCTTCAACACAGTCACTTGGCCTTATATTTCAGGGTTCTGGATAAGTGGGGTCTGGGTCCCAACTTCCTAGGCATACTACACTCCCTTTCTTCCAACCCGAGTGCTCAAGTAAGAATGCAGGGCAGATATTCAGCTTCCTTTGATATAGAAAAAGGCACCAGACAGGGCTGCCCACTTTCACCCCTAATATTCACCATAGCTATAGAAACGTTGGCGATTGCTATCAGAAACCACCCTGACTTTAGGGGAGTTATGTGCGGTCCTCAGGAGCATAAATGTGCCCTATTTGCAGACAATCTGCTTCCCTTTGTTACATCCCCCTTATCTCCACCCCCAATATCCTTAGCCTCCTTCAACAGTTTGGTGCTGCCTCCGGTCTCCAGGTCAATGTCTCAAAGTCCTCTGCTCTGAACATATCGGTCCCCCTGACTTGTTGCAACATATGGGGGTACATTTTCCATTCTCTTGGAACCCGAAGTCCATACCATACTTGGGGTTAATCTAACTTCTAATTTTGATCTCCTGTGCTCCTGTAATTACCCCCCAATATTTAAAAAGCTAATAGCAGATATGGCCACATGGTCCAAGTATGAACTATCCTGGCTGGGTCAAGTGAACTCAATCAAAATGACGCTTCTACCCTGTCTCCTGTACCTCTTTAGATCCCCTCCGATCCCGATTAGAAAACCTCTACTATTAAAATTCCAGTCCTCAATCCTGAAATTTATATGAGAGTCTAAAGGTAGGCGCTGTTCCAAAGAAATACTCTTTAGACTTAAATCCCAGGAAGGCCTATCCCTTCCTAATATGTGGTGGTATTACCAGGTAGCACAAATATCACAGATCTCCATTGCATACACATGCGGTCCTAAACCAGACTGGCTCCTAATGGAGAGACAAGCAGTACCTCAATATACCATTGATTATCTACTTTGGTCCCCTTCCCGCCTTAGACCGGTGATACTAGCCTCCACACTCTCACACTCATTGGCACTCTGGGATAGGCTACAGAAGCATCCTTCATTAATCTCTACCTACCGACCGCTTGCTCATTGATTCCATAACCCAGACTTCCCCCCAGTCCAAAACATCCTAGCATTGAAATGGTGGCTCAATAAAGGCCTATATAGGATTGGACACTTTCTCAACTCAATGGGGCCGCTCACAGTCAGGAACTGTATCAGTAAACTAGAGATGCCAAACTTGGAGAGGTATAGACTAACACAAATCTCACACTTTCTACAATCCATATAGCATAATAAACCTGAACCCCCTACACTGACTGATTATGAAACCTGGTGCTCCAACATCAAGGATCAGGGAGGGGGGTATATCCATCATCTTTTTCTCTCTTGCCAAGGCTTTAGTTAAACCTCTTTAGGCCAGACTCTGGGAACAACATCTGAAGGAAGAATGGGACCAGGACAAGTGGTATCAATGCTTCCAACATTCATTCAAAGGCATCCTGAAAATTTCATTGATGGAAGCCAATGTTAAAATTCTCACACGCTGGTACTGAGTCCCCTCTATCCTTGCTAAAATATATCCAGACGCATCTCCCATGTGCTTTAGGGGCTGCAGTCATTTGGGCTCTCTATTACTCCATGTTCAGATTTCCTCCATTTTCAGTCACTTCAGGTATTGGCTCTTTAAGTAGCAGCTTCTTGCTAAAACTGCCCGCAGTCCTTCACCATATGTGAGCTGTTTTCAAAAATGTTTACAAATAAATATGTGAAAAGTGTGGCATGCATTTGGATTCAGCCCCCCTGATTCAATACTTTGTAGAACCACCTTTCACTGCAATTACAGATGCAAGTCTTTTTAGGTATGTCTCTACCAGCTTTGCACAGAGAGTGAAATGTTTGCCCATTCATCTTTGCAAAATAGCTTAAGCCCTGTCAGATTGGATGTAGAGCATCTGTGAACAGCAATTGTCAAGTCTTGCCTCAGATTCTTAATTGGATTTAGGTCTGGACTTTGACTGGGCTATTCTAAAACACAAATATGCTTTGATCTAAACCACTCAATTGTAGCTCCGGCTGTATGTTTAGGGTCGTTGTCCTGTTGGAAGGTGAACCTCCGCCCCAGTCTCAAGTCTTTTGCAGACTATAACAGCTTTTCTTCTAAGATTGCCCTGTATTTGGCTCCATCCATCTTCCCATCAACTCTGACCAGCTTCCCTGTCCCTGCTGAAGAAAAGAATCCCCACAACATGGATGCTACCACCACCATGTTTCACGGTGGGAATGGTGTGTTCGGGGTGATGTGCAGTGTTAGTTTTCCGCCACACATAACATTTTGCTTTTAGGCCAGAAAGTTCAATTTTGGTCTCATCTGACTAGAGCACCTTCTTCCCCATGTTTGCTGTGTCCCCACATAGCTTCTTGCAAACTGCAAATTAGACTTCTTATGGCTTTCTTTCAACAATGGCTTTCTTCTTGCCACTCTTACATAAAGGCCAGATTTGTGGAGTGGCCATGTCTTGGTAGGTTTGCATTTGTGCCACACTCGTTCCATTTTCGAGATGATGGATTGAACAGTGCTCCGTGAGATGTTCAAAGCTTGGGATATTTTTTTTATAACCTAACCCTGCTTTAAACTTCTCCACAGTTTTATCCCTGACCTGTCTGGTGTGTTCCTTGGCCTTCATGATGCTGTTTGTTCACTAAGGTTCTCTAACAAACCTCTGAGGGCTTCCCAGAACAGCTGTATCCAAAGCATGGCAATCCACCAGACTACCATGTTCTAATACTCTTTAATGATGCTCTAAGAGATTCACTCATTTTATTTATGCATGTAAAATAAGAGGGGCACATGTAAAGACAGCAGATGGTACACATAGCTGGTGCTGACACTGAGCACACTAGCTGGAGAGCTTTTATCTCTATCTTTGACTTGGGGTCTGCTATGGAGCATATGGGTACAGCCTAGCAGAGATTGCATTTTCTTTCAGTTGCACCAATAGCATGGGCATAAAAATAGATGGTTAGGTTTTGAGTTGGAACTTTAGTACTGTCTAGGCACATTTCTTCCTCAAGCTCCAGGATTTGCCACAGAGTAATTTGTAGCCAGGATGGCCTCAACCAAATGGTTTGCTGTCTTCCAGGTGCCAAGGTTCTGTATGTGGTGGAACAGGTTGATAAATTACTGGGAGGGGCTGGGCATGACCCAGCTGTTGGTCCATGTTGGAACCAATGACAGAATACATTGAAGATGGAGGATCCTTAAGAATCAATTTAAAGAACTAGGCTGAAAATTGAGGAAAAGAACATCCAAGGTTATATTCTCTGGAATATTGCATGTTCCATGCGCAAAACAAAAAGGCAAGGGGAGCTTAGAGCTGAATGCATGGCTAAATACCTGGTGTACAAGGGAAGGATTAAGGTTTCTAGAGCACTGGGTTGACTTTTCATTGGAGTACAACCTGTATGCTAAATATGGTTTGCCTTTAAATATAAAGGGAGTCTTCTATACTTGGAGAGAGGTTGATGGGAAGGCTGATGGAGTATTTAAACTGGATGTAAACCCTCTCCTATACCCAGTGAAGTGAACAGCCTCAGATGATACACAGGGATGAAACAAATCTCCCTCCATATGTTTTACATGTATATCTGCTGTCCTCAACTTGCTATATTCTTTAGAAAGTGCAAATTATGTTAGAGATTTTCTCTTCCTGTTCAGCACTGGGAGTGGATTATTGGCATACAGCCAAGACAGCTGATTGGAGGAAAGGCCTACACCCCCACTCTACATAGGCAGAGACTTGCAGAGCTGTGCTATGACAAGTCAAGCTCTCTGCTAATCCATGTATAGCAACCTCTCTCAACACAAATTCCAGGCTGGTTTTATCTCAGTTGACCGAGAACTTGTCAGAAGTTATCATGCTGATAACAGAGCAACGAAACAGCAGAAACACATGGGACTCAGGGCTTTGAAGAGAGATAAGAAAACACTACAGATATATGTGCTTAGGTCACATTTCATGAATCAGGCTAATGGGGCGTACACACGGTCGGACTTTTCGTCTACAAAAGTCCGACGGACGCCGACGGACCAAAGCCGGCTGACAATCCGATCGTGTGTGGGCTTCCCCGGACTTTCAGCGGACTTTTCCAGCCGCAAATCTGACAGACTTTAGATTTGAAACATGCTTCAAATCTTTACGTCGTAACTACGCCGGACCCAGAAATCCTCTCGTCTGTATGCTAGTCCGATGGACAAAAACCCACGCTAGGACAGCTATTGGCTACTGGCTATCAACTTCCTTATTTTAGTCCGGTGTACGTCATCACATACGAATCCGTCGGACTTTTGTGTGATCGTATGTAGGCAAGTCCGTTCGTTAGAAAGTCTGCCGCAAGTCCACCGCAAGTCCGCCAAAAGTCCGTTGAAAGTCTGTTGGACGGGCTATCGGACTTTTGTAGCCGAAAAGTCCGACCGTGTGTACACGGCATTACATTCACTTTGCACTAAGATTGAGGGGAAATGAGAATTAAAATATAATGGGTCAGTCAAGTCAGACAGGGGTCAGAAACTAACAGAGGAAGGAATGGAGGAAGATGCGGGGAGGGCTAAGGCCAGCATTAATGGCATAAATCTTGGTTTCATTCTTCACACAATTAAGCTGTTAATATGGCTGGCTATGCTCTCTTTCGGAGAGACAGGGTAAAACAAAAAGGTTGTGGTGTCTGTCTCTACGTGAGAAGTAATCTCATTGTGAGTGTCAAAGAGGACCTTGTTGAAGGAGAGTGTGATGGTGCTGAAGTATTATGGGTGGAGCTGCATGTGGGTGTGCATACTATGGGTGTTAATCATTGAAGTTTGTTTTAGGCCACCCAGTGTTAATAAGGAGGTGCAGACTAAGCTCCTTGCACTGATAGAAGTGACTGCAAGGGCATGGACAGTAATAATAATGGTGGAATTTAACCACTTGAGCCCCGGACCATTATGCTGCCTAAGGACCAGAGGTCTTTTTCCAATTTGGCACTGCGTCGCTTTAACTGCTAATTGCGCGGTCATGCAATGCTGTACCCAAACGAAATTTGCGTCCTTTTCTTCCCACAAATAGAGCTTTCTTTTGATGGTATTTGATCACCTCTGCAGTTTTTATTTTTTGCGCTATTAACGGAAAAAGACCGAAAATTTTGAAAAAAAATGATATTTTCTACTTTTTGTTATAAAAAAAAATCCAATAAACTAAATTTTAGTCATACATTTAGGCCAAAATGTATTCGGCCACATGTCTTTGGTAAAAAAAATGTCAATAAGCATATATTTATTGGTTTGCGCAAAAGTTATAGCGTCTACAAACTAGGGTACATTTTCTGTAATTTACACAGCTTTTAGTTTATGACTGCCTATGTCATTTCTTGAGGTGCTAAAATGGCAGGGCAGTACAAAACCCCCCCAAATGACCCCATTTTGGAAAGTAGACACCCCAAGGAAATTGCTGAGAGGCATGTTGAACCCATTGAATATTTATTTTTTTTGTCCCAAGTGATTGAATAATGACAAAAAAAAAAAAAAATATTTACAAAAAGTTGTCACTAAATGATATATTGCTCACACAGGCCATGGGCCTATGTGGAATTGCACCCCAAAATACATTTAGCTGCTTCTCCTGAGTATGGGGATACCACATGTGTGGGACTTTTTGGGAGCTTAGCCGCGTACGGGGCCCCGAAAAACAAGCACCGCCTTCAGGATTTCTAAGGGTGTAAATTTTTGATTTCACTCTTCACTGCCTATCACAGTTTCGGAGGCCATGGAATGCCCAGGTGGCACAAACCCCCCCCAAATGACCCCATTTTGGAAAGTAGACACCCCAAGCTATTTGCTGAGAGGCATATTGAGTCCATGAAATATTTTATATTTTGACACAAGTTGCGGGAAAGTGACACTTTTTTTTTTTTTTTTTTTTGCACAAAGTTGTCACTAAATGATATATTGCTCACACAGGCCATGGGCATATGTGGAATTGCACCCCAAAATACATTTAGCTGCTTCTCCTGAGTATGGGGATACCACATGTGTGGGACTTTTTGGGAGCCTAGCCGCGTACGGGGCCCCGAAAACCAAGCACCGCCTTCAGGATTTCTAAGGGTGAAAATTTTTGATTTCACTCTTCACTGCCTATCACAGTTTCGGAGGCCATGGAATGCCCAGGTGGCACAAAACCCCCCCAAATGACCCCATTTTGGAAAGTAGACACCCCAAGCTATTTGCTGAGAGGCATGGTGAGTATTTTGCAGCTCTCATTTGTTTTTGAAAATGAAGAAAGACAAGAAAAAACTTTTTTTTTTTTCTTTTTTCAATTTTCAAAACTTTGTGACAAAAAGTGAGGTCTGCAAAATACTCACTATACCTCTCAGCAAATAGCTTGGGGTGTCTACTTTCCAAAATGGGGTCATTTGGGGGGGTTTTGTGCCACCTGGGCTTTCCATGGCCTCCGAAACTGTGATAGGCAGTGAAGAGTGAAATCAAAAATTCACGCCCTTAGAAAGCCTGAAGGCGGTGCTTGGTTTTCAGGGTCCCGTACGTGGCTAGGCTCCCAAAAAGTCTCACACATGTGGTATCCCCGTACTCAGGAGAAGCAGCAGAATGTATTTTGGGGTGTAATTTCACATATTCCCATGGCATGTTTGAGCAATATATCATTTAGTGACAACTTTGTGCAAAAAAAAAAAAAAAAAAATTGTCTCTTTCCCGCAACTTGTGTCGCAATATAAAATATTCTATGGACTCGACATGCCTCTCAGCAAATAGCTTGGGGTGTCTACTTTCCAAAATGGGGTCATTTGGGGGGGTTTTGAACTGTCCTGGCATTTTATGCACAACATTTAGTAGCTTATGTCACACATCACTCACTCTTCTAACCACTTGAAGACAAAGCCCTTTCTGACACTTTTTGTTTACATGAAAAAGATATTTTTTTTTCCAAAAAAAATACTTTGAACCCCCAAATATTATATATTTTTTTAAAGCAAATGCCCTACAGATTTAAATGGTGGGTGTTTCATTTTTTTTTTTTCACACGGTATTTGCGCAGCGATTTTTCAAACGCATTTTTTGGGGAAAAAACACACTTTTTTAAATTTTAATGCACTAAAACACACTATATTGCCCAAATGTTTGATGAAATAAAAAAGATGATCTTAGGCCGAGTACATGGATACCAAACATGACATGCTTTAAAATTGCGCACAAACGTGCAGTGGCAACAAAATAAATACATTTTTAAAAGCCTTTAAAAGCCTTTACAGGTTACCACTTTAGATTTACAGAGGAGGTCTACTGCAAAAATTACTGCCCTCGATCTGACCTTCGCGGCGATACCTCACATGCATGGTGCAATTGCTGTTTACGTTTGACGACAGACCGCCGCTTGCGTTCGCCTTAGCGCGAGAGCAGGGGGCGACAGGGGTGCTTTTTTTTTTTTTTTTTTTCTTTATTATTTTTTTGCTTTTTTATCTTATTTTTAAACTGTTCCTTTCATTTTTTTTTTTTTTAAATCATTTTTATTGTTATCTCGGGGAATGTAAATATCCCCTATGATAGCAATAGGTAGTGACAGGTACTCTTTTTTGAAAAAATTGGGGTCTATTAGACCCTAGATCTCTCCTCTGCCCTCAAAGCATCTGACCACACCAAGATCGGTGTGATAAAATGCTTCCCCAATTTCCCAATGGCGCTATTTACATCTGGCGAAATCTAAGTCATAAAATGCTCGTAGCTTCCGGTTTCTTAGGCCATAGAGATGTTTGGAGCCACTCTGGTCTCTGATCAGCTCTATGGTCAGCTGGCTGAATCACCGGCTGCATTCTCAGGTTCCCTGTTGAGACAGGAGAGCCAGAGAAAAACACGGAAGACGGTGGGGGGGGGGCATTCCCTCCCACGGCTTGTAAAAGCAGTCTAGAGGCTAATTAGCCGCTAGGATTGCTTTTACATGAAAGCCGACCGCTGGCTGAAAAGAATGATACCAAGATGATACCTAAACCTGCAGGCATCATTCTGGTATAACCATTCAAAGTCCTGAATGGCGTACCTGAAGACAAAAAAATGGTTAACAATAAAGCACAGTAAACGGTAAAGTATAAATAATTACATACCTGAAAAACAAACATGATAAAACATAATAACAATAAAACATTGCAGAATAGAATACAGTAAAAAAGAGCAGAACAAGAGAGAGAGAATAGAGAGAGAGAGAACAATAAAACGACAACTATTTTTTTTTATTTCATATATTTTTTTTTTTTTTTTACACTTTTTTTGTAACTAACTTTTATAACGGTAACCGGTTCCAGGTTCGGGTCTCTCAAAATGCGATGGCATCTTGGGAGACCCTGTGAAAGTGTGCCTAGTCTGTGCAATGCTGTACCCTACGCTAATACTCAACTAGTGAATGGTAGCGTTCAAAACATTCACCAATGCAAAGACCAGGATTGTCAGGACAGGAGGGACAATAATAGCAGGTGTCACGCCTATATCCGCGCTTGCTGCAGACACAACATCTTTTTTGGGGGGCGTTGGGTAGGGGTACTCAGGAGGACATAAAGAAAATGCCTCTCATGCAGCCGACTACATTTGGTTGGGGATGTGAATGGGGGAAGTACGGGTGCTGCAGAAGTGGTGGGTTCCCAATTAGGATTGGCGAATGCAGCAGGAAGGGCACTATGGGCATGACGGGCCTGTGTTTGTCTTTTTGGTGGCAGCGGGACACTACTTGTGCTTGCCACCTCACCAGCTTGAACTGCACTTATGGGACTCGCCACGTCACCAAGTGTTACTGCAGTGCTGGTTTGACTACGACCGGGGTGTACTAGGCCGCTGGCGCTTGCCAGTTCAATAAAAAGCTACCAAAAAAACTGTTAGCGATCGCAGGGATCAGGCCTGACTCTGCGAACGCTGCAGTTTAGTTTAGTGTTTTGTAAGTGACAGTGATCGATCGATACTGCACTTGGGTGGGCTGGGCCGGGCGGAGGGGCAAAATGCAGGTGCTAGCAGGTATCTGGGCTGATCCCGCTAACACTGCGTTTTTGGGAACCCTAAACTGCTGGGGACGCTAGTATAGATCTGATCGGATCAGATATTGATCCGTTCAGATACTATACCACTAAGGGAGGCGTATGCTGCATGCGTGGGTGTTAGCGGTACTGGCGCTAATCTGATGCTGCTTGGGGCTGGTGCTTGCCAGTTCACCAAAATACTACCAAAAAAACTGTTAGCGATCGCAGGGATCAGGCCTGACTCTGCGAACGCTGCAGTTATGCATTTAGTGTTTTGTAAGTGTCAGTGATCGATCGATACTGCACTTGGGTGGGCTGGGCTGGGCCGGGCGGAGGGGCAAAACGCAGGTGCTAGCAGGTATCTGGGCTGATCCCGCTAACACTGCGTTTTTGGGAACCCTAAACTGCTGGGGACGCTAGTATAGATCTGATCGGATCAGATATTGATCCGTTCAGATACTATACCACTAAGGGAGGCGTATGCTGCATGCGTGGGTGTTAGCGGTACTGGCGCTAATCTGACGCTGCTTGGGGCTGGTGCTTGCCAGTTCACCAAAATACTACCAAAAAAACTGTTAGTGATCGCAGGGATCAGGCCTGATCTGCGAACGCTGCAGTTATGCGTTTAGTGTTTTGTAAGTGACAGTGATCGATCGATACTGCACTTGGGTGGGCTGAGCTGGGCCGGGCGGAGGGGCAAAACGCAGGTGCTAGCAGGTATCTGGGCTGATCCCACTAACACTGTGTTTTTGGGAACCCTAAACTGCTGGGGACGCTAGTATAGATCTGATCGGATCAGATATTGATCCGATCAGATACTATACCACTAAGGGAGGCGTATGCTGCGTGCGTGGGTGTTAGCGGTACTGGCGCTAATCTGACGCTGCCTGGGGCGACGCATATCACCGCCGAGCGATCAGGGGGCTAAACCTTTATTCGGTAATAAACGGCGGGTGCCCTCACACTAAAAAAAATAAACAAACTAACCAGCGTCACCCGTAACAGTTATACGGTGATCAGTGGTGAAAGGGTTAACTAGGGGGCCATCAAGGGGTTAAAACATTTATTATATAGTATATGGGGGTCCCTGTCGCTATAAAACGCTGACGGCGAACCTAAATATTTACGTCCCTAACTAGCGTCACCAGCGACACTAATACAGCGATCAGAAAAATGATCGCTTAGCGACACTGGTGACAGGGGGTGATCAAGGGGTTAAAACTTTATTAGGGGGGGTTAGGGGGGTATCCTAGACCTAAAGGGGGGTAATATTCACTGTCCCAACACTGAAACTGTCACAAACTGACACCAATGCAGTAATCAGAAAAAAAACAAAAAAAAACAAAAAAAAAAAACTGCTGGTGTCAGTTTGTGACAGGGAGGGGGGGGGGGGGTGATTGGGGGGGGATCGGGGGGCGATCGGGGGGGGGGGATCGGGGTGTTTTGTGTGCCTGGCATGTTCTACTGTGTGTGTAGTGTTAGTGCACTCACAGTGATGTCTTCTCTCCTCGGCGCTGCAACGGAATACCGAGCCGAGGAGAGATGACATCATTTCCTTTGCTGCTGTTTAGCATACAGCAGCAAAGGAAGTTATCTGATTGGCCGGCGGCGATCGCGAGGGGGGGGCCACGAACGGATGGCCTCCCCCTCATCTCCGATCGCCGTGGGACCAAAGACGACCGCCTCGGGCACCGGGGGGGGGTCCGATCAGACCCCCCACCCGCGGAAGGCAAATCACGTATATATACGTGATTTTGCCTGTCCGTGCCACCTTGCCGACGTAAATCGGCGTGAGGCGGTCGTCAAGTGGTTAACTACCCTGATTTTGACTGGAGTAATGGCACTGCTGGAACAGTAATAAGTGGGAAATATATAAACCTATTACACGAAAGTTTTATGGTACCGTTCATAGAGGCCCCGACTAGGACTGATGCTCTGCTAGAACAGTAATGCCCCATACACACGGTCGAATTTTCCGACAGAAAATGTGTGATAGGACCCTGTTGTCGGAAATTCCAACCGTGTGTGGGCTCCATCACACATTTTCCATCGGATTTTCCAATACACAAAGTTTGAGAGCAGGCTGTATAATTTTCCGACAACAAAATCCGTTGTCGGAATTTCCGATCGTGTGTACACAAATCCAACGCACAAAGTACCACGCATGCTCAGAATAAATAAAGAGATGAAAGCTATTGGCTACTGCCCCGTTTAGAGTCCCGACATACGTGTTTTACGTCACCGTGTTCAGAACGATCGGATTTTCCGACAACTTTGTGTGACCGTGTGTATGCAAGACAAGTTTGAGCCAACATCCGTCGGAAAAAATCCTAGGATTTTGTTGTCGGAATGTCCGATCAATGTCCGACCGCATGTACGGGGCATTAATCTCAAACATTGCGGAGCTTATTACTAATGTTCATATAAAAGAACATCTGGGTAGCAGTGGCCATAGCCTGATTGCATTTAATGTTAGATGTCAACAACAAGCACACCCTAGAAAGATAAAAACACCTAATTTTAGGAAAACACATTTTTTTAAGGCTGAGGGCTGCTCTCCAAGATTTACACTGGGAGGGAATGTTGTCATTAAACCACACAGTACAGAAATTGGAATGCTTCAAATCAATTGTATGCAAACATATTGCTATATACTGTATATTGCCATGGGCATGAAGTTTAAAAGGCTAAAAATAATACCTATGTGGCTCATGTCCAAAGTTAAAAAAGCTATAAATAATAAGAATAATAAGAAAAGAGCATTAATATTATTAATATAATATATTAATATAAAACCGAAGGAACACCACCTTTTAAAGGTTACATAGAATATAACAAAATATGCAAATAGGAAACCAAGGACTCAAAAATTCAAAATTAATGACAGGTTGTAAATGAGAATAGGACAAACCCCCAAAAATTCTTTAAATATATTAACCTCTTCCCGACCAGCCGCCGCAGTTATACTGGACGAGCCATCCAGTATAACTGGACGAGCTGTCGTAGCTGTACGTTGGCTCTTTAAGACGCTGTAGTGCCCGCAGCGTGTCCCCGGAACCGATGTGCATTGCACGTGTAAACACACAAATCACTTGTGTGACTCGTGTAAACACACAAATCCCAGTTCTGTCAGTACTTAGTAGGAACAACAATCTCTCTCCTCCTCTAGTCAGCCACATTCCCCCCACAGTTAGAAACACTCATAGGAAACACAGTTAACCCCTTGATCGCCCCCTAGTGTTAACCCCTTCCCTGCCAGTGACATTTATACAGTAATCAGTGGATATTTTAGCTCTAATCGCTGTATAAATGTCACTGGTCCCCAAAAAGTGTCAAAAATATCCAATGTATCTGTTGCAATGTTGCAGTCCCGACAAAAATCGCAGATCAGCGCCATAACTAGGAAAAAAAGAAATAAATAGTAATAATAAAAATGTGATAAATCTATCCCCTATTTTGTAGACGCTATAACTTTTGCGCAAACCAATCAATATATGCTTATTATTTGTCAGTGGATCCGCACTTCAGGATGTTCTAGCAACTGCTGCCCCCCTATATAAGTAGGGAACACCTTCGTGTAGCCCCAAGAGAATGAAATCATAAAGTAGGGAGTGGCGTTGTGCTATAAAGAGGGAATATTGGTATATAGTAATCCTACTAGTTAAAGTGACTAGTGCATTTGTGTAATGATTCAATCCTCTCACGAATATAGATTAACAAAGTGATATTAAATAAGTACAAAATAATTTAAAAATAATAGTGCATACTGCACATATAAAGTGATAAGTGTTAATTAGTGTAGAAAGTTATAAACTATATATAAATATATGTTGGTGCAGTCATGATCCCATATACTCAAAAGGAGAAAGAGGTCATGAAATATAAGCACTAGTTGCTTTGTGGTGATCCGTCTCATATAAATCAACCTACTATATAAAAAACCAAAGTGACAGGTGCAAAATTACCAAAATATTTTGGTATTCCAACCCCTATATAGTGATGTGCAAAAATCCTAAATAAACTCAGATAATATAATATATATTCTGTAATAAATCCTAAATAGACTCAAATAGTATATAATATATTCTTGTAATAAATCCTCAGCCGAAGAAAAAAGTCCGATATAATGTGCAACAACAAATGTTCATAAAGTGATATATTGTGTCTTCCAACCGAATTCTTCCTTTAAAGTAAAAAACATGCAGTAGTTCTTAACAGTCTCCCCCTGATGTGATTGCACTCACCGGAGCGCTATACCCCTGCAGGGGTATAAGCGTGAGATGTTGTTTCCCAGATTATGATGTCCTTCCGAGTCCTCAGGTGTCGATGTCCTTCCAATTCCAAATAGCTCAATCTGGGTCATCCACTCATAGGAAGGGGGGAAGTAGGGGGGAGGATAAGCTGTCCCCTATTCCAATCCAGTTCCCAGCCGGACATCCACTTTAGTATGTTATATAAAAATAAAAAAATAATCCACATAGCGTAACTCTGTATTGGTAGATTTATTTGTAAATGCTGATAAAAATCCAAGGAGTACAACCAAAATCCAAGGAATGATATTTAAAAATAGGAGAGGGAGCACACAAGCTCTCTTACTCTCCTCGCGATCCGGGGAAGCAGTGCTGCCCAAGTCCACCGCTTGCATTCCACCGGCCGAGTAACAGAAACCACGATCTCAGGATGTGACGTTGTGCATGCCAAGATAGTCCCGCCTTACGCGTTTCGTCATACGGACGTCATCGGAGGTGCTCAGCATACTATTTGAGTCTATTTAGGATTTATTACAGAATATATATTATATTATCTGAGTTTATTTAGGATTTTTGCACATCACTATATAGGGGTTGGAATACCAAAATATTTTGGTAATTTTGCACCTGTCACTTTGGTTTTATATATAGTAGGTTGATTTATATGAGACGGATCACCACAAAGCAACCAGTGCTTATATTTCATGACCTCTTTCTCCTTTTGAGTATATGGGATCATGACTGCACCAACATATTTATATATAGTTTATAACTTTCTACACTAATTAACACTTATCACTTTATATGTGTAGTATACACTATTATTTTTAAATTATTTTGTACTTATTTAATATCATTTTGTTAATCTATATTCGTGAGAGGATTGAATCATTACACAGATGCACTAGTCACTTTAACTAGTAGGATTACTATATACCGATATTCCCTCTTTATAGCACAGCGCCACTCACTACTTTATGATTTCAATATACGCTTATTGCAATTTTTTTTACCAAAAATATGTAGAAGAATACATACCGGCCTAAACTGATAAAGAAATTCTTTTTTGGGGTTTTTTTTTTATATTTATTATAGCAAAAAGTACAAAATATTGGGTGTTATTTACGAAAGGCAAATCCACTTTGCACTACAAGTGCAAACTACAAGTGCAAAGTGCACTTGAAATTGCACTGAAAGTGCACTTAAAAGTGCAGTCGCTGTAGATCCGAGTGGGACATGCAAGGAAAATAAAAAACAGCATTTTAGCTTGCTCATGATTGGATGATAAAAACAGCAGAGCTTCCCCTCATTTCAGATCTACCCCTCAGATATACAGCGACTGCACTTCAAAGTGCACTTTCAGTGCAATTTCAAGTGCACTTTGCACTTGTAGTTTGCACTTGTAGTGCAAAGTGGATTTGCCCTTCGTAAATAACCCCCATTGTGTTTTTTCAAATGTATCACTCTTTTTTTGTTTATAGTGCAAAAAATATAAAACACACAGTTCCCCACACACTGCTGATGTGTACAGTATATTAAAATCAACAGGCTTAGATAATTCTGTTTTTAAATGTATAGAAAACTAGCTAACAGACCATATTCAGGGAGTAGTAATTAATGATTTATACTCTGAATGGTTTAAGGTTATTAGTAGTGTACCCCAAGGTTCAGTGTTGGGACCCTTACTTTTTAACCTATCTTTAAAGATCTAGAGTTTGGCATTAAAAGTACCATTTCAGTGTTTGTAGATGACATATATAGTGGAATAGCGTCCATACAGTATCTCTCCAACTTACAAGGCAACCTCAATGCGTTATTTAATTGGGCAACTGTGTGGCAAATGAGGTTTAATGTTGATAAATGTAAAGTTATGCACTTGGGGGCTAAAAATATGCATGCATCACACATTCTATGAGAAGCACAACTGGGGGTGATGGTGGAGAAGGATCTGGGTATTCTGTTGGATAATATAATTAATAATAGGAAGCAATGCCAAGCTGCAATTTCTAAAGCAAGCAATTACTTTTTTGTATTAAAAGAGGTATAGGGAGAAAAACATAATTTTCCCCCTGTATAAATCATTAGTAAGACCTATTTTGGATAATGTAGATCAGTTTTGGGCACCAGATCACAAAAGGGATATCACAGAACTAGAGAAAGTGAGGAAAGGGCAACCAAACTGAAAAGAGACACAGAGGAGCTCAGCTATGTAAAAAAATTAGCTGAATTGAATTCATCCTTTCCTGAGAAGAGGCAAGGCAAGGACTAAAATCTGATTCTATATTAGTGGAATGCTGCACTATTTACTTTTATTATTCAGTGTATATTGTGCATTAGGAGAGGGGATTGCTGTGTGATGACTTTATTTGTATATTCAGTAATGTGAATTGATTACTTTATTACTCGCTCCTCTCCTCACATACAATCGAGAACTACTGATCCTGGATTATACATGATGACAGTGAAGAGCTTGGTCAAGTGATGAAGAAAGAGGCCTCAAGGGATTAGTCATACAGTACAGAGGACTAAGGAATTAAGTAATTCACCATATTCATTAATCCCTAGACAAAACAAGCCTTTACCACACAGTGCAAGGGTCAGGGCTGCTGTTAGAAATCATGGGGCCCCAGAGAGCCTACCTGACAGGGCCCCCCAAAAATATCAAATTATATTTTCACTAAAATGTTACGGTTGCAATGCTATGCTTTGCAGCCATTGCAAAAATGATACCCTCGCTATTGCTGCATCCTCACACCTGTTTTTTTTTTTACTTTTTTTAAATTGTTGAATGGCAATTTTACATTATGAGACCACACTAAAACTCTGTACCAAGTGTTTGGCTCACAATTGCAGAGTGGCCCCATTGACCTCAAAGGGGAGTAACAGGTGGTGTTGCCTGTCAGACTCAACAGCCAGAGTTAAAAATGCTGCAGCTGTGAAGTAAAGCATCGCAGCCGCAGTATGTATACAGCCCTGTCTGACTGTATTGCTAGGATTTGGGTGTGCAGCCAGGGATAGTGGTAATCCACGGCTCAGCCGTAAATGTCAAAAACTCTTAGGCAGCACACGACAAACGCAGGAAACATAAATTTTGAAGTGCATTTCAGAAATTCTCTGCAAACGTACATAGCGCTTGCAGTGCCATTAATTGTTAACAGCACTCCAAATGTAGTGAGCAAACATGTGACATGTCATGTGACAGACTTGCAAAGGTGCATGCCTGAAAAGGTTCTATTGTTTCTATGGTGTGTTTGTCACAGATAGAGCAACCCATTCAAGTGAATGGGCTCCCCTTTGTGTGAAAAACAAGCAAAAAAACGCAAGCCGGAACACGCGCTTCTGTGAAGTGTGAATGGGGCCTTGGGGGTGACATATAGAAATAACTGGGCAGAGATGTCTGTCAGCTGGAAGGAGAAGTGTATTCCCTAGCCCCTAGCTCCAGCTCGGCAGTTGCAGCCAATGTCTACCTGCAGTTTTAGGCTGGTTCCTGGCACATTCACCCCCTCTCTGAATCCTGAACTTTCTGCAGCTTCACTCCACCACCAATCCCCCTTCCCCCACACTCATCCCCATCAGCAGAAGCACTACTCCATTGAATCCCAGCAGCCAGTACTGTAATTTACAGTGAACACAGAGCACAGTTTGGAGGGAGGGGGAGCAGAGGTCAGGACTCATGGAGGAGGTAGTGCAGGCAGAGAACTTCTTCCTTCTGCAATCTTACATGGCAAGAGAGATAATACTGCTGACCAAGGGGGTGGGAAATGGAGGGGGAGTTTCAGTACCCAGCAGATTCAGAAGCAAAGGCAGAGACTCTGCAGCTGCCGTGCTGCAAAATCAGGACCGTTGGCAAGTATGTAGAACCGATCCCCCTGCAGAGCAGCTGGATGGAGAAAGTCAGCAGCACTGCTGGGGAATCCACAAGACTCACAAGGCAGTATGGCCATCCCTCCTGCTTGGCAGGTGCCCAGGCCCCCCTTTTAAACTGATTGTGCCCGGGCCGGTACAGGAGGGCTGGCTGCACTGCCTTATCAGTGGCTCTGTTGGGGGTAGGTGGCCCCACTGGATAGACACATTTTACAGCTGTCTGGAGTAAAGCTAGCAATAAACATATAATTTTTCTCTCTTTCAGCACCAACCATTTCAACATTGGAACATATTTTTTTTTTAAATCTTACATGGCCTAAAATGTTCCTAAGATAGAAGCAATGCTTTGGGTCTGTAAGTAAATACGCTTCATGGCTTTTCCAGCACTTGAGGCATCTTTCTTGTGTGCGCATACATGTCCTATTTATCTGTTCAGGTGAGTTGTGCACATGTACAGGCATGACCAGGTACAAACATCCTGATTGGTTCATACTGCTTTAAGGCTGGTTTCATACTATTGTGAATTGGATGTGGGTTTCCCTTCATCCAGTTCGCATGTCAGGAGATTGTGACTAGCTCTCTGGAGCCGGTTCACACATCTCCAGAGAGGCTCCGGTACGAATTGCACAGGAGTCCTGTGTGTCTTCAGGTCCATTTCAGGTCCCAATTCAGCCAAGAATTCGGGCTGAAATCAGACCTGAAATGGTGAATGGAGATGCAATGGACCCCTGCTGTGAGCAGCTCCATGCTGCGGTGTGAACCCAGCCTAAAAGATCAACAAACTCTATACTCTTGTTTTCTATTGTAGTGTTCAGATTGCTGCCACTAGGTTGTACAGCTCTGGCATCTTGTTTTTCTTTTCTTTTTTATATCCTGCTCTTGTTATCTTGTTTCCAAAGTATACTTAGTTCCCCTTAGTTGCTGTTCCTATACTCTTGGTGCTCTCTACTGGCTCATTTGATTCATTGTTCCTGCCTGATCACAACCTGTTAGACCCCGTTAACTTTCTAAGTGTGACATCCTTGATTCTGCAAACTTTTATCCTTGACCTATTGGACTGTGTAGACCTAAACCACATTCCTGACTTGGCTTCAGTAGTATTGTTACTGTCCTGACCTTGGATAGTTTATGACACTACTTCAACCTCTGGTTTTGATGTTCAGTTCTGGTTATCACCAGCACCAACTTTTGGCTACACAGTCTTTAGTACACACTGTTGCACTGCAGTGTTTTCTGTTTGTTGCATTGCAACCAATAGCTGTTAAATGAAGGTATATTGGAAAAATGGTGGTTATACAATTTTTAATTTGTCAACAGAAACTAATTTAAGCTGCAGTGCACAGTGGTATAGGTATTTGACAAGCAAAAAGTACAAAATGCAAAATAACACAGATGTAAATGCCCAGGTGCGAACAAGGCCCTAGTTATCAGGGACAAACTGAGAATTTTGTAAACTTTGTGAATAAAATATGAATATAATACATATGGATATATGTCAGATATTGTCAGATATTGTAAAGAGGTGGTGGTTAGTATTGCTTATAATGTACATACTACTAATTTATAAGCTTCAAGGAGGTTCAGCTTAGCACCACCTACCTTGACTAACATTGCAATTCTGCCATGCCCCCAATCCAGTCCTAGCACATATTATCCTCTCAATATGGTTTCCACTGTTTTAGAATGAAACACCAGAAAATACATGGTCTCGATTTTAGTTCACACAGATACAAGCATGGGAATGCAGGAAAGCTACCAATTGTACCAATTAGCCTAACCACAAATCAGGTCTTTGATCAGATCAGAGTACTTATGAAGAACTTGCAAAAGATGTCAAAGCATGTGAAATTACATACTTTGTCACATCATAGAATGGTTTATGAGTTGCTGCACATGGAGTGCATTTGTGTATCAGGTGAAGCTGGGGTGTCATGTGTACACCTTTTCCAGTCCAGAGCCACATTTTTAGTGGTTTCAAAATATATTACATTAGAAGAAGCAAATAAGCACAAATGCATTATGCAGTGTGGATTATCTTTAAAATTGCGGGGATATCATTTGAGTCTTTTGCCTGTACTAAATCTCTTAATATTAACACATCAAGCTGTATGGGATAACATGATATAGCCCAAGGATGCATGATAAGGCATCCCTGTGCTCTAAACTAACATTGCCACTGCCCTAGTCAGTCCTATTTGCAACTCCTGCTGCATGCCATTAATATGCATGGGATGAAAAATGTAGCCAGCGCCTACCAGTACTGCATATGAGTAGTAAAAATGCCATATTGAATAATATAGTTGTCACATGGCATGACTTCCTACTAAGTTACTATGGCTGAGTTTTACAGTCAGAGACAGTAATAATTAGATTAACAATCCTAAATCATAGGCTGCCATGATCAAGTCTGCTGATTATTTATCAAGCAGACATATTGGAGCTTGTACAAGTGTATGTATAGCCAAAACATTTTTTGGGGTTTTGGATATAGAAGAAAGGCTCTATTCCGTTTTGCTTATACATGCATTTAAAGTGGTTGTATACCCTCTCCTATACCCGGTGAAGTGAATAGCCTCAGATGATACACAGAGATTAAATGAGTCTCCCTACATAAGTTTTACATGTACAGTGGGAACGGAAAGTATTCAGACCCCCTTAAATTTTTCATTCTTTGTTACATTGCAGCCATTTGCTAAAATCATTTAAGTTCATTTTTTTTCCTCATTAATGTACACACAGCACCCCACATTGACAGAAAAACACAGAATTGTTGACATTTTTGCAGATTTGAAAAAAAAAAAAGAAATACTGAAATATCACATGGTCCTAAGTATTCAGACCCTTTGCTCAGTATTTAGTAGAAGCACCCTTTTGATCTAATACAGCCATGAGTCTTTTTGGGAAAGATGCAACAAGTTTTTCACACCTGGATTTGGGGATCCTCTGCCATTCCTCCTTGCAGATCCGCTCCAGTTCTGTCAGGTTGGATGGTAAACGTTGGTGGACAGCCATTTTTAGGTCTCTCCAGAGTTGCTCAATTGGGTTTAAGTCAGGGCTCTGGCTGGGCCATTCAAGAACAGTCACTGAGTTGTTGTGAAGCCACTCCTTTGTTATTTTAGCTTTGTGCTTAGGGTCATTGTCTTGTTGGAAGGTAAACCTTCGGCCCAGTCTGAGGTCCTGAGCACTCTGGAGAAGGTTTTTGTCCAGGACATCCCTGTACTTGGCCGCATTCATCTTTCCTTCGATTGTAACCAGTCATCCAGTGAGGCCCGGAACGTCATAAAAGAAAAAGAATAGTGCAGGGCCGGGCATGACAGTGTGTCTAGTGACACACAGGGTTAAGCTGGCTTGTGTTTTGGTGGGGGGCGGAGTCAGCAGGAAACTTGAGGGGAGCGGCCATACAAAAGGAGGGGCGGGGTTTTGGACGGGGTCAGTGGATCGAGGAAAGACACGAGGAGGCAGATTTTCTCTGCTCCTCCACAGCCATGGCCGACATTGACCTGATCCTGGCTCATTTGCGGCAGGCAGCGGCGTCCAGGGGACCAGAGTGGCTCCATAGCCAGGTGGCGGGGATCATTGATGCAGAGGCTGGCGGTTCGGTGGCGGCAGGTGAGGGGACTGCGCGTGCGCGGAGGTTGCGGCCTCCGGCGCGGTATTCGCCGGGACCCGGTGGCCGATCGGGTCGCCAGGCACGAAGCCCTAGGGAGGAACAGTCAGCCCCACCGGCCAAGAGGAGTCACCCGACAGCCGCTGCTGGGCCCGGGCGGAACACACGCCGAGGCCACAGCGCGGTGGGCGGGGCTACGAGGCAACATGGCGCCGGTTCCCCGAGTACAGGGCCCAGGTGGGAGCGAGCGAACCCCCCAGCAGCTCAGCACGAGCCGAGGGGGGAGGACAGAAGGGAGAGGACAGCGGCAGCGGCGTCCAGGGCAGTAACTAGAAGCCGTACCGACACCGCAGGTGGGCATCGGTCACCTGGCGTTGGGAGAGAGCTGCAGAGGGAAGGCCAGAGGACTGATCAGGCCGGATTGGTGTCAGTCACTCCAGGGCGGCGCGGACTCCAGTCGGGAGGCGGGGCTTCGGAGGTCGGACAGGTCGCGTCCCAGTGGGGACATACGGCTTCCAGGAGGGACGCGCCTGGGGGGCTCACTACGCCGGCAAGCCCATCTCAAGGGGACCGGTCGGATGAGGAGAAGTCAGAAGAAGGTGAGGTGGAGACACGCCAGCAAGATACGGCGGTGGAAACCAGATCAGCGGCTGTCGGGAGGTCTCCGGGTCGGCCCGGTAAGTCAAGTAATAATTTTTCTGTCACCAATGATTTACAAAATATATGGGCCATGGTTACCTCGGGTACGGCAGGGGTAGCCGCTCACCCGCCATGTTTGCAGGGACAGGGCCAGGACCACCAATTGGCGGGACCAGGATCCGCCGGTTCGGGGTCAGGGGGACAACTTCAGGAGCTGTTGGAGGGCCTGAGGGCACTAGTGGGGCGCTTTGGGGAACAACCTCCTCAGGCGACCACGAGTTCAGCATCACAAGGAGCGCAAGGGACTGGCGGGGGCGTGTCTGCGGGGGGGGAGGTAGAAGTCTCTTCAGGGGTGTCTGCTGACAAGACCCCGGAATCGGGGGTCGGTAAGGAAAGGATGGGAGAAAGAGGGGCAGCGGAGGCTGTGGGTAGAACGGACATAGTCAGGATCGCGGACGCAGCGAAATGCGAGGTATACGTCTGTTTTGAGGGCCCGCTGGGTGCGCATCTGAAACAGGAGGTTCGGGAAAAAATTCAAAAAGGGGAATACGTGGAAATCTTTTCCTTGTTGCCGTTGGAAAAGTTTAATTTGGACAGGGTTAGGCCTGATGACTCCAAGAAGGAAGAGGAGGAGAAGAGGAGATACAGGTTGATTCCAAGGACGTTTGTTAACTGGTTACAAGCGTTCGCTATCATGGCCAGCGTCATTGGCGAAAAGAATCCTGAACATTGTTCGGGGTTGTTTTGTTATATGGATACTATCGGGGAGGCTCACAGAGTTTATGGGGGAACGGCTTGGCTGCGCTATGACGAGCAGTTCCGGCAACGCAGAGCGGTTCGTCCGGCCCTGCGTTGGGACCATAAGGACATTAGTCTGTGGATGAGACTGATGTCCTCGGCCAAGGCCTCGCCTCAGTTTTTTCAAGGGGGGGCCGGGGGTACACACTCCTCAGGACTACCGGCCGGTAAAAAATGGGGAGTGTGTTGGCAATACAACGAAGGGAACTGTAAGTTTGGGGGTTCGTGCAAATTCAAGCACGAATGTTCAGGGTGTGGGGGAGCCCACACATTTGCCAGATGCTTCAAAAAAGGATGCTGCCTTTCCTAAGTAAGTATCCGGATAAGGAAGTGGCATCGCTAATCATTGCAGGTTTTAGGGAGGGGTTCAAAATTCCATGCAACTTGGAGGTGGTTCCCCCCATGGCAAGGAATTTAAAATCAGCATTGCAACACCCGGGGGTGGTGGGTGAAAAATTGGCGAAAGAAGTGGCGTTAGGCCGCATGGTAGGGCCATTCACGGAGAAGCCATTACCGGATTTAGTGGTGTCCCCACTGGGGGTGGTGCCCAAAAAAGAACCAAATAAGTTTCGGTTAATTCAGCATTTATCCTTTCCAAAAGGGTGCTCGGTCAATGACTTCATTGACCCTGAGGCCTGCGCTGTATCCTATACTTCATTCGATGCAGCGGTGCGGTGGGTTAGGAGGTACGGAAAGGGGGCACTGATGGCAAAATCCGACATAGAAGCGGCGTTTCGGGCTACTCCCAGTGCATCCGGACAGCTTTAGGCTGCTGGGTTGCCAAGAACAGTTTTATGTCGATAAATGTTTGCCCATGGGTTGCTCCATTTCTTGCGCCATGTTCGAAGCATTCAGTTCCTTTTTGGAGTGGGTGATTAGGGATGTGTCAGGGCTGGACTCGGTTATCCATTACTTGGATGACTTCCTTTGTATAGGTCCTCCTTCCTCCAGTGTGTGTGCGATTTTATTGTCAACGTTGCAGCACATTGCGGAAAGGTTCGGCGTGCCATTGGCAGCTGAGAAGACAGAAGGCCCGACAACTGAGATTGGTTTCCTGGGTATTGTTATCGACACGATACAAATGGAATGCAGGTTACCGCAAGAAAAATTAGTGGATTTGCAGAAGGAGATCCGGGAGATGCATGGAATGCGGAAGGTGCAATTGCGGACCCTGCAGTCATTGCTAGGTAAGCTAAATTTCGCTTGTAGGATCATACCTATGGGTAGGGTGTTTTGTAGAAGACTGTCCGCAGCCACGGCGGGAGTTAAAGCCCCTACACATTTTATCAGGTTGACTCGGGAGCATCGGGAGGACCTGAAGGTATGGTATCAATTCCTGTCAGTGCACAACGGAAGAGCAGTGTGGATGTCAGGTCCGGTAAGTAACTTTGACGTGGAGCTAGTTACGGACGCGGCGGGTTCTACGGGTTACGGAGCATATTTTCAAGGGCAATGGAGTGCTGAACCTTGGCCACAATCATGGGTGAAGGCGGGGTTTCTTCGTAACCTGGTACTGTTGGAACTGTTTCCAGTGGTGCTGGCTATGGAGTTATGGGGGCGGTCTTGCCAGAATTTGAAGTTGAGGCTTAATTGCGATAACATGGGGGTTGTGCAGGTCGTCAATCGCATGTCAGCGTCTTCCCAACCTGTCATTAGGCTGATGCGACAGTTGGTATTGCAGTGCCTGCAGTTGAATATCTTTATATATGCTGTACACATACCGGGGATTGACAACTCATTGGCTGATTCGCTGTCTCGCTTTCAGTGGGACAAGTTCAGGGAACTAGCTCCGGCGGCAGAGAAGGAAGGGATTCCTTGCCCAGAGTGGATTTGGGAGCTGGCATTGGAGTCGCCGCTGGATGGATCCAGCAATCAGTGAGTAATTCCACTTGGATGGCATATGTGAAGGTATGGAGAGAATGGGCGGGTCTAATCCATGAAGCTGGGGTGGAGCAGGATGGGTCCGGGGTGAGTTTACTGGTCTTGTATTTTGTGTCCAGAAATATGGAAAACGGGGTTGCGGTTTCGTCCATTGAAAAGAAGATGGCGGCCTTGTCATTTCTTTTCAAGTTACAAAGGAGGGAGGACTGGACGAAGGAATTTTGGGTTAGGCAAGCCCTCAAGGGGTACAAAAAAGGACAAAAGAGAAAAGATACAAGAAGGCCCGTCACTTTCGCAAACCTGATGTCCATTTGCGGGCAGTTAGAGTCAATATGTTCTTCTAGTTATAAATGTTTGCTGTTTACAGCAGCTTTTTCGTTAGCGTTTTTTGGAGCGTTCAGGATTGGGGAATTGGTTAGCCCGGCACGGGGGACTGCGGGTGGCATTTTGGTACAGGACGCTAGGTCACACAGGGATAAAGTGTGTTTGCGATTGCGGAGGTCAAAGACTGATCAGACGGGGAAGGGGGTGGACGTATGGTTGTTCGCTCTGCCTGGATCCACGGTATGCCCGGTAAGGGCGGTCGAGGAATTGGCACGGGTAAGGCCGACGGGTGGAGGACCACTTTTGCGTCATGAGGACGGGTCCTATTTATCTAAGTTTCAATTTGTAGCAGTATTTAGAAAATGTTTGACGAAGTTGGGATTGGATGGGAAGGCTTACGCTTCACACTCCTTCCGCATTGGGGCGGCTACTGAAGCTGCCAGATGTGGGTTGGATGAGGCAGCCGTGAGGAGGATCGGTAGATGGGAATCGAGAAGGTTCCGCACCTACATACGACCTCAGCTGATTGTAGAATAAAAAAAAAGAAAAAAAAGGGAAGGTCCGGGTAAGTGGGGGGTTTTGTTAAGTTTATTATAAATGACGTTGCCTTGGTTTGTGATCTTTTCATTTCAGAGGGAGGTGCTCCACGCCTCGTCTGGATTCTTGGGCACTCTTACGTGTGTTGGGGGGCCCGGAGAGGTGATGCGAGACCCGATGGGCGGCAGCTGGGAATATCAAGGAGAGAGGCATATATTAGGTGGCTGGGGAGACCGGGTATGATGTGGGGTAGAGTCGTTCCAGAAGTGGAACGTTATGCGAGGTTAGACAGACCACCAGATGTGTTGGTCATTCACGCAGGAGGAAATGATTTAGGGGTACGGACGGTCAGAGCATTAATGGCAGATGTTAAGTCGGATTTGTTATATATCCGCACGGTTTTTCCCAATACCCTACTGTTATGGTCTGACATGGTGGCACGAACCACCTGGCGGATGGCAAGATCTGTTGCACGGCTTAACAAAGCACGTATACGCGTTAACAAGGTAGTGGGGAGGTTTTTGGTGCAACAAGGGGGTATGGTGATAAGGCATAGAGAACTGGAGATTAATGTTGGCCTTTATTTACGCAGGGATGGGGTTCACCTCATGGATGTGGGGACAGATCTGTGGACCATGGGGCTGCAGGATGGAATCCAAAGGGCATTGAGGGTGTGGAGGGGCCCTTAAGGATAAGGTTTCATCCTTTCGGGCTGTGGCTGTGTTTTTTCTGTTGGTCGGTGGCGGTAGCAGTAAACAAATGTGGTAAAAAGGGGTGGGGGGTCATCGATAGTATGGCCCCTCCGGTGTATTCCCGAAATGGAATACCGGTATGTTTACACTGCGGGCAAGGGGTTGTCTCCGAGCGGCACAGCTGGAGGCCTATCAAGTTGGAAATGGTTCCCGCAGTGTATTGTTTTGATATGTGGTAAAAGGGGGTAGCTCTGCCATTGACCAACAGATTGCGGTTAATAATATGTCGTTTGCACTGAAGTTATATGGTATTTTTATACTTAAGGTTATTGGAGTTATTTATTCATTTTGTTTAATAAAAAGGCTGTTGTGGCCAGTTTATACTCCAGTAAGTTGGTGTGGTCTCGTTAATTAAGATAAGAGGTAAAAGGGGTCAGAGTAAAATGGTATAGCGGTAAGAGGAAGTAGGTGGGTACATCTGGAATACACTGGTCATGTCCCTGCAACTGAAAAACACCCCCACAGCATGATGCTGCCACCACCATGCTTCACTGTTGGGACTGTATTGGACAGGTGATAAGCAGTGCCTGGTTTTCTTCACACATACCGCTTAGAATTAAGGCCAAAAAGTTCTATCTTGGTCTCATCAGACTAGAGGATCTTATTTCTCACAATCGTGGAGTCCTTCAGGTGTTTTTTAGCAAACTCCATGCAGGCTTTCATGTGTCTTGCACTGAGGAGAGGCTTCTGTCGGGCCACTCTGCCTTAAAGCCCTGACTGGTGCAGGGCTGCAGTGATGGTTGACCTTCTACAACTTTCTCCCATCTCCCAACTGCATCTCTGGAGCTCAGCCACAGTGATCTTTGGGTTCTTCTTTACCTCTCTCACCAAGGCTCTTCTCCCCCGATAGCTCAGTTTGGCCGGACGGCCAGCTCTAGGAAGGGTTCTGGTCATCCCAAACGTCTTCCATTTAAGGATTATGGAGGCCACTGTGCTCTTAGGAACCTAAAGTGCAGCAGAAAATTTTTTGTAACCTTGGCCAGATCTGTTCCTTGCCACAATTCTGTCTCTGAGCTCTTCAGGCAGTTCCTTTGACCTCATGATTCTCATTTGCTCTGACATGCACTGTTAGCTGTAAGGTCTTATATAGACAGGTGTGTGGCTTTCCTAATCAAGTCCAATCAGTATCATCAAACACAGCTGGACTCAAATGAAGGTGTAGAACCATCTCAAGGATGATCAGAAGAAATGGACAGCACCTGAATTAAATATATGAGTGTCACAGCAAAAGGTCTGAATACTTAGTACCATGTGATATTTCAGTTTTTCTTTTTTAATAAATCTGCGAAAATGTCAACAATTCTGTGTTTTTCTGTCAATATGGGGTGCTGTGTGTACATTAATGAGAAAAAAAATAAACTTAAATGATTTTAGCAAATGGCTGCAATATAACATAGAGTGAAAAATTTAAGGGGGTCTGAATACTTTCCGTTCCCACTGTATATCTGCAGTCTTTCCCTTTCTACACTCTTTGTAAAGTGCACATTGTGTTACAAATATTTTATTCCTCGTTCAGCAGTGGGTGTGGGGTCTGGGCATACACTGTGTGAGAGCTGATTGGAGGAAAGGCACACAACCCCCCCTCCACATAGGCAGAGGAATGAAGAAACTCACAAAGCTGTACTGTGACTAGACAAGTTCTCTGCTTATCTATGTCTAAGTTCCCTCCCCTCCACAAATTTCCAGCTGCTGTTATCTCGTGTGTTGGAGAACTTGCTGATAACAGAAGAATGGAGCAGCAGAAAGACACAGCACTTAGAGCTTTGGAGAGAGATAAATAAACACTACAGATATATGTGCCCAGGTCAGATTTCCTGAATGGGGTTTACAACCACTTTATGTTTTAAACAATTGCTAATTATCTAATACATCATATACTAGAATGTTACAGCAGAAACTTTTTTTCTGTCTTTAGTTTACTTATTATTGATTAGAAATTATGTTTTTGCACATTTTAGTTGCTGACCATGCCATATACTGTAGAATGCTGCATTTTGAGGTTGTTGGTATTATAATAGGTTAACTGAAGGTGAAGAAATCAAGTCCCCATAAATGAATAGCTGTCTTTAATAAACCATTTTTATTCAATTCTACATACAGTATATCTCTTTCATTCCTCCTACACATACAATTATAGATTTATTTCTACAAGATTCATTTGCTAATATGAGTAAATTTATCTTGACCTTTTTTTTTGTGTAAAATTCGAAGTGCTCAACTTCCTTGTTAAAATCACACATTAATCTGATATTGATCTATAATTCATGACATGTCAGTTGAGTACAATATATCAATAGAAATGTAACGGGTTAAGGTTCACTTATTTCTCTAAATAATGAAGCAATCATTTTAGCCCATGATCAAAAACCCACTGAATCATGGACAACAAACTTCTATTGGAAGACTTGCTTCATACATCTATGTGACAGATGGTGTCTAATATTTCAGTTCAATATTTTATAAGACAATCAATCAGTGAAGTGGTTAAAACTAAAGAAATCAAGCTTATGCTGGTCTAGATATACTGTAACGCAGAATGTTGATGTACAGATTGGTTATAGTCTCAATGTTAACATATTACCATGCAAGTTTAGCACTTGCTAATATTATTAAAAAAAAGTCATGTTAATGGCAAAGTCAGTAACAGCTACTTTACTTTAATTGTAGAAGAGACAAATGACAATTCTACTCTTAAAATTCCTTATATCAATATTGTTTTCAATCCGTGTCAGGTTGTTAGAATACAATTTGCCAGGGTGTTCTGAGTTTATTGTGTAACGCCCAACTCCAGGATATTAGCAACTCCCCTGCTACCCCCTCAAATGAACTGCTGGTATTAAAAAAAAAAAAACACAATAATATAAAAAAGCTAAAATAGTAAATAAAATCGAAATGCCCATTTTAGTTACCTGAAGCCATGGTCATGTGACAATCTTTCCCTTTTATCTGTTTACTTACTAGGGTCCTTTTTCGGGTATTCACATCACTGTCTGCATTATGCGGACACCTCCTATTGGTGGAGGTGACACTTACAGCAGTCCTACCTCATAGGCCCGGGGCAGGAGAACTCATGGGGGAGGTGAGGAGACTAGTGCTCATGAAGATAACAAGCAGGGAAAAACACCTGGTCCCTAGGGCAGAAAATTAGCTTGGTTCACAGAAAAAACTGTGACTTTGTTCCATTACACTGCAGGATAGCTTAGGAAGAGGTGATTGGAATCAAGACAGAGGAGTAAGGGGGCATGGCTTTCATGCTGCTGAATGGCCGCCTGAGAGATAAGCTCTGCTCCAGCACTGGGAATCCACAAACATAGAGGTGAGCCCGAGCCTCATAGACACCACCGACATCCCTCTGAAGGTTTGCCTGCACTCTAGCTATGGCCGACAAATGCAAAGAGGCACCTCGTCCCAAAAAACTTTCCCACTTCTTCCCACCAGAGTAGTAGGAGCATGCCCAAGATGCCCAATGGCTCTCTCCCTGCTTCACAAACCCCAACTCACAAGCCAGATCCCAGCGGAGCTCACCCAGCACCTCCATGCCATTGTCTCGCAGCCCTGCAAAGTCCAAACTGTGGCTGGATTCCGACTTGTCTGCTCCAGAGGTGAGCAAGGGACATGTCACACTAGATAACACGAGGGAGCTAGTAGATTCTATTAGCTCTTTCCCTACTACCAACCAGCCCATCCTGGACACAACCATGAAGGACATGCTGGTCTCCCTTTACTCTGATATGATGTCCTGCATCCAGCATTTTAAAGTTGAAAGGGGGGAGCTTGGGAGAAGAGTTGATCATGTGGATAAGAAAATGGGGGTATTTGCTTCATCTTTTAACTCACTTGAAGATGCTCACATTGACCAGTCTGATGAAGTGGCCTGGCTTAAAGCCAAGATAGTGGACTTAGAGGATAAATCACGTAGAAATAACGTGAAAATACATGGCTCATCTACATCAATATGCCTGTGAGCTTATGAACCCTTTTCTATGATCTACTCCTGATCCTAAGCTGATGATAGATACAATCCACCGCCTACCTAAGTTGGCCTTTTTAGCTGATAACATTCCCAGAGATGTATTGATGCAAGTCCATTTTACCAGATCAAAGATCAGTTCATGCTGGCATTTTGCAAAACACCCACAGCGTCTGGCTAAATATGCAGCCTTTCAAATCTTTATGGATCTTTCCCAATATACCATACAAAAACGCAAGCCTCTACTACCTATAACAAAGGCCTTGTGTAATCACAACACAATATATCCTTGGGGGTATCTGAACAAACTAACCATCACATGAGATGGAACTTCTTCATTGATCACCTCACTTGATGAAGGGTTGAAGTTGCTCCACAAGGATCTTCACGTCAGTCTTCCTCGCCTAAGTTGGACACAAGATGACTGGCAGGTGGTGTTTCACAAACGCCGTAACAAAAAGCAAAATGCATGACCACCTCTACTCCCGGTTCCTTCTAGATCAACATGCTTCCCGTGGCACTTTGGCATTTACAGCACACAAATTTCCCTCCCACTGTAATGTGCAGTAACACTGCTATAAGATTCCTATTGGAATCTCCCTTTTTTACATTTTTACTACGTTTTGTTTACTTATTATTTTTTCCTTGGTTTTCACTCTTTCTTTTGCCGCTCAAGGTCTGATTCTTCTTCCAAGAATCATCTTTGCTTTAAGGAAAGTTCGTTACCCGACCGCTTAATAGGCTGTCTACTCCCCCATTAAAAAACATCAACCAAACCTTCATTTCTGTAGGCCTGGCGTGAGAATGTTAAGGTACTGTTTGATCTTCTCCCTGGTCACTCATGATGGTACTTAATATTGTGTTTTTCAATGTTTATGGATTAAATCACCAAGCAAAAATATCATCACTATGGAAAGAAACTCTCAAACTTAAAAGTGACATCTTGTCCATTCAAGAAACACACTCTCAAGCTTCCAACACTCCTGTCCTCTATCATAAACGTATCCCACATATTTTTGTAGTCTTTGAAACAAAAAGGAGTTCTCATATCCATCAAAAACTCCATCGCTTTTAATCTTCATAAACTGTATACAGATCAGAAAGGTAGATATCTAATCTAAATTTGCAAACTAAATAACAAACTGTATATGCTGGCCAAACTGTAAACACCTAATAGCCACCAAATTTGTTTTCTACGAAGAACTTTCCGCAAGATCCTCTTTGAAAAGGGGACTTGATCCTGTGTGGAGATTATAATCTTATTGTTGATTACCCTCTGGACTCCACCTCCAAGGCTAAGCTTCCTCCACCTTCTTTGCAGCCACTGCTACATGCTAATGACTTGTATGATGTCTGGAGGTGTAAACATGCAAATAACGTGATTACAGAAGGCAGAGGACACAGAAACTTGATCAACTATTGATTGAAATCAAACAACTGGAATCCCATAACAAACTGAGACTGGACACTGTGTTGATGCATAAACTATCTAAATTATTGTTCGAAATAAGACTTCTCCTTATAGACCAATTTAACAAACATCTAACTCATCTGATGCTGGCACACTACTCCTCGGGCAATAGAGCCGGCACTCTTTTTGCTCAAAGACTTAAAAAGTGTAAGTCTTAAACCAAAATTACCCATCTAATTCACACTGTGTATAAGAGTAAAATTATGAACCCTAGGGACATAGCTAATTCCTTTGCTGACTATTATCAATCCCTATACAATCTCAGCGAAGACCCTATGACAGTACAACCTACAGATACCTCTATAAAGAGCTTTCTGGCAAACCTTAAGCTCCCTTCTCTGTCCCCCTCTCAGTTGGCCTCGTTAAAAACAACAATATCAGTGTCTGAGCTCACTGAAATCATCAAATCTCTTCCAAATGGCAAATCGTCTGGGCCTGATGGTTTAACAAATGACTATTATAAATTGTTCTAACATAATTTGGGCCCAAATCTTACATCTGTTTACTCAGCTGCAGTCTCCTCTGCCTCGTTCCCACCTGAGATGCTCCAGGCATACATTGTTAATATCCTGAAACCTTGGAAGGAACTTACCTCTCATTACTTAACACCAACATCAAAATTTCTGCAACCTATCCACCTTGATCAACCCTGACCAGACTGGATTCACCTTGGTTAGACAGGTATCAGATACCACGCGGAGGGTTATAAACATCATTTATTATGCTAAGCTTCACCGAATGCCTTCTCTGCTCCTTTCTTTGGATGCAGGGAAGGCATTTGATAGAGTCTAGTGAGGCTACATGACTCAGACACTTAAAAAATGGGGTTTCTCTGGTCCTATTTTATCTGCTATCCTAGCTTTATATTCATCCCCCTGCGAACAAGTGTACTCATTAAATATCCTTTCTAGGTCATTTCCCATAGCTAATAGGGTGAAACAGGGATTCCCATTGTCCCCCTCGAAATTCAACCTTCTTATGGAACCTCTGGCAGTGAAAATCAGATCACATCCTAACATACATGGCTTCTCATTCTAGGATAGATCCCAAACTATCAGTCTTTTCGTGGATGATGTCATCCTCTTTTTAACTGATCCATCCTCCTCCCTGGCCAATGCCCATAACGTGCTGTCCAACTTTAGTAAGATTTCCTACTATAAGGTAAAAGAGGAGCTCCACACAAAAGGGGAATCTCCACTTGTTTGCTTCCTCCCCCCTCCACTGCCACATTTGGCACCTTTCAGGGTGGAAGGAGGAGTGGATACCTGTCAAAACCAGGTACCCGCTCCCACTTCCGGGTAAGATCACCGCAATCATTGAGCAGCAATCTACAAAATCTCTGGCCCCTCCTTCTCTCCCCGCTGCCTTCTCCTCCCCTCCTCCCGACTGACGTCAGCAGGGGATTCTCAGCCCCGCCCACTGTAGCTGTCAGATTGAAAACATATAGCTCACATAAAAAAACCCCAAAATAACAAAACAATTACAGAGCTGATTTAATAGTATTAATTATCATTTGTGAAAACCCATGCAAATAAATCATTCAATAAATATTGTAATCAAAGTCCTCCAAACAATAGATGAAAGTATTTTTAATCAAAATGTATTTCACATGAAATAAGTTCAAATAAAACAATCTAACACTGTAATGACTAAATTACTGGGCTATGAGTAAGTACCATAACTGGTGTGAAATGTGTTAGCTGTGCGTGCTGGTCTTTACCTACCCATGGATGTTTTTGGATTCTGTTTTTACACAATAAAAGGTGAACATTTGGAGAGTGGCTACCCAGCATTTTTTGTTTCCATGTTTCTGTTGCAAACAGAGCCGGCACCCAGTCTGTTGTGGAGACAGCTGATACCAGGAGGGGTAGTTATCTTAGAGCAGTGAACTCTCATCGTTGTAATGACTAAAAAGTCCCCATCACCAATATTATTCTTCCAACTGTAGAAAAATATTTGATCCAAAGTGACCACCCCCACTAATACAGGAAAACGCATATGATGGAAGTGTGTGCCTCTCTTACTACAAGATTAAGCAAACACAGCTTGTATCAATTCCAAAGATTTTCCAAACAGGTGCAGTCCACTTTAAGGCTTCACTCCAGTGCTGTCCTCTCGCCATTCAGAGATTAGATTTCATAACCAACATATAAAAAACTGGCTTCCATAGTGTAGTATCTTAAACATCCAAATTTATTAGACACAAGTAATCAAGGTACTCACAAAAGCTGTTTAAGTAAGAGCTTAAAATCAATCATATAGACGTGTTGGCAAAGATATACAGAGAAGCCACCAGCCACCAGCCGCCATCCGCCAGCCACTCCAATCCTTCCCAGTTCACAAAAACAGCAAAAATGACAGGACACAGTTCCTTTTCACTCCCAGTGCCAGGCACCCTACAAGTTTAGTCTGTTCTGACTTCATCAAAGGGGATCCTTTGATGAAGTATCCTCAACCCTTTCCAACTGTTCGGGCTTGGGACAGGCATACAGAAAATGATAACACGTGCAAGGACGATTACAGGCATACCCCACTTTTAAGTACTGGGGTTTATTTACTAAAGCTGGGAAGTGCAAAATCAGGCTCACACATGCATAGAAAACAATGATCTTCTAACCTTGGCTTGTTCAATTAAGCTTTGGTAATAAAACCTGGAAGCTCATTGGTTTCTATGCAGAAGTGAGCCTGATTTTGCACTTTCCAGCTTTAGTAAATAAACCCCATTGTGTACTTAAAAGTGGGGTACACACATACTAGGGCCAATTTGGACAAGAGACAATTAAAGAGGAAGTAAACCCTGATGGGTTTTACTTCCTCTTTTTCTCGCTGCTGCAGCCTGCATTGCATACTAGCCCATTATGTGCCACTCACCTGTAAAAGAATCCAGCGATGTCCCCTGTGTGGGCAGCGTCCATCTTCTGGCCCTCTTCCTTCCGGGCCGCAGACTCCGTCTCTGTGATTCGCCGGAGCCGCATGACGTCACTCCCGCGCATGCGCACTGGAGCCGCGACTTACAGCATAGGCTAGGGAAGAAACGGCAGGAAAAGCCTTATTCTAGGCTTACCTATAGGTAAAAGTCCAAAAAGTGGGTTTAAAACCACTTTAAACTACTAGCATGACTTTGGAGTATGGAAGGGAACCATGTTACTTGGAGGAAACCTGTCAAACACAGGAAGAACATACAAACTCCATGCAGCTTGCATGGCAATACCACTGCTAATCTACTGCCAAAAATATATAACCAGGATGATTGTGTTATTCAGATCATTATGGTAACTTTGGAGCAGAGCCAACAAGAGAGTAAGCCATATTAAAAACAATATAAAAGCTTTTTTTCACTTGAAACATGTTGAAACATTTTTTTCTATTGCACTCCGTACATAAATAGAGTTCATTATTGGTCTAAATTCTGGGCATCTTGCCTTACCTTGAATGTCACATAGAGATAAGTTTCTGTCTCTTCGGGGATAAGCATAATGTACCATTGTATTGTTCATCTGGCACTGGTTCTCAAGCCTTTCAAACAAAATATACATTGAGTTTAATTAATGGAATAATTTCATACTATTGAACTATAAAGTAAATGAAGCCTTAATTGATTTACATTTTGGGCAAATAAATGTGTGTTTTACAAACTCAAACATGGACAAAGTTTATAAATGCTGCTATATTTGTTACAGTGAGACACCAGTATTGACATAAATTGTATATTTGCTTTACAGACCTTAAGGGTCTGTTTAGCAAATATGACTGTTTAAAAAAGTGAACTTTCCTATACAAATGATAAAAGGATTACAAACCCTTAGGAACTTCCACATTAATGGCTTATAGAAGGTGGCATTATCTTCATCTTTGTCAAAATAATGAAAAAAAAAAACTGGCTTTTTAATAAACAACACATACATTTTGGTTTAAAAAATGTAATTCATTAATGAAACAGTATGCAAAATGTTAAATTTAGTAACTAATAGAAGCTCCTTTATTAAAATTACCACAACCAAATTTTCTTTTGAAGCATGTAACATTTAGAAAGTATCTTAGCTCAATCCTGTATATAAAACAGTTTCCAGTCATTTATATTTTTTGCAAAGTCTTGCATGAAAGGCACGTTTCACAGTATTTTAGTGAGATTGTGGCCATGACTTTCCGAGACATTCCAAAAATGACGTCCAAGGCATTCTGTTGTTTGCGTCATCAGAACATGTTAATTGTGTGATGCTGTGGTGTAAATTGATAACATTTATAAAGAATAACAGTTTTTTCATACAAAGTACATTTATCCTGCCTACTTAATCCCCTTGATCAAAAGTATCCCAAACCAGAGTCCTCTGTAATGTTTGCAGCCCATGACCAATATCTTTTTGCTGAAGCACTGCCTGCACCTATGCAGTGGGTCATTATTGAATTCTTTGAGGATCCACTGCACAGGTGCAACCAGGAGATTTTAGTCACAGACTAAAAACCTCATAGAAGCAGAATGTCATCCTATTCTGGTATGTTATGCTTCTGGGATGGGGGTGGGTGGGAAACTTTTAATCAGGGAGTCTTGGAAGTGAGAATAAATGTACGATTTAATAATTAAATTATTTAATTTAAGTGTTTATTAATACCATATGCATCTCAATGCTTTTTGCAGCATTTTCCAGTGCAGACAAAATATGTGTTAAAACACATTGGGGGGGGGGGATTCAATAAAGCCACTGCGCCACTTCTCTGGCATTAATCCCTCTTGTTAATGTATTGCACCAAATTCATGAAGCATTTGTGACACTTTAGCTTCTGACAGTGACTCGTGTACCAAATTCAGGTAATTCTAAGATGCACCGCTTCTACACTGTGGTACAATGAATGCACCAAATTCAAAATAACATACCAAAAGTTGATATCGTACAAAAGTGGAGCTAATTAACACCTACTCACTTTTAGCGTATAAAGAGAAAAACTGGCGCAGACAGATTTTGTGAATGTGTCTCACGTGCCTTCTAAAAGTGATGCAGCATGAGCCAAAGTCAAGTTCTGCATTCTGCACCACTTTTAGACATCACGAGAGACACTTTCACAAAATCTGTCTGTGCAAGACTTTATGCATTCCAGGGATTGTTTTCAACTGGGCTTTGAGGGAAACCAGCAAAAAAGGGGTACAGCACAGCTACAAGAAACTGTACAAGAGACAGTTTTGTGTGTTTTAATAGAGGTTCAGGTTTGGCCTGTAGGTCTTGAGAGTATTAGGCTTCTTTCACACAGGAACGGACTTAATTTACAAGACTATAAAGCCCACTTAAACTATCCGTTTAAACTAGCTAAATATGTTCTATGTGCATTAAAATAGAAGGTGTGCAATCTTTTACAGCATGTTGTCTTTAAGCTAAGCTGATGCTATCTATTAATTGGTACCTATGACGTGAACATCATTTGTCCTCTAAAAATGTCCACAGGCACACTCACTCCCACAAATGCATGAGCATGGTTTTACCAGCAGGGAACAGTGCATACTGCTAACTTTCATGAGCAAAAAGAGGTTAACCTTTAAAAAATCAGTCCAAAAATGTCTATAAAAGCAATTTTAGATACATTTTGTGCATATTTACTTCAGTTGCCCAATCAAATAATAAGCAAACTCCTGTTAACGTTGAACACCCAATTATGTGCAAATGAAATAAGTAAACAGAAATTTTCTTTTCGCATGATAGGGTAACTGATGTGAATGTTCACTCAATTTATTGTGAGAATATTCTCAACTCCTTTAATGAATCCTCCTTAATATATATGTGTAAAAACCATGTTTGCATAGATGAATTCTGGTTTTCCAACCCGAAAACACATTGGTAGGGTGCTTGGTGTCTAACCGTTTGTAAATATCTGTTAGCTTGTATGACAGTAATAGGGTATCTAACAGAGATATCCAGCAGTGCCTCATTAATGGCAAATTGACTAAAAGCATCACAGCTGTGTAACTAGGCAAGATAATGCTGTGGAATCCCTTCCACCAATAAATGATTTACCTTGTCCTTACATTAAATCCCCAAATGGATAAGTTACACACTGATTAAGTTCTCATCCTGCATTTTTAAAAGAGGAACTCTCTTGTAGCACTAGCACACACTCTGGGCAACCTCTGCAGCCATTCCTGTCCACAATGATGAGGAATCTTTTCTCTGTGCTGAGGAAATGCAATTCTGTCCATTCATGGTGAAAGAGATTGCACAGCAGTACCTAGCCTGTTGATGCTTTTAACCAAGTTCAAAGCGGTTGTATGCCCGACCAAAAAAAAAAACCCTGTAAGGCAAAGGCATAATGAGCTAGCATGCACCGCATACTAGCTCATTATGAAATACTTACCTTAGAACGAAGCACCCGTACCACTTCCTGGTCCCTGCTGAGGGAGCTGACATGTTCCCTCTGCGTTTCTTCTGGGCTCCCGGTTGAGGCGCTGTGAGTGGTCGGAGCCACGGTGACGTCACTCCCGCGCATTCCGGCAAGGAGCTCTGATTTTCTGGCAGCATCCGCCGGACCTTCAGAATGGATATGCCTCTGACGTCAGCGGCTGCATGCAAGGTGAATATCTTCTAAACCATACAGGTTTAAGAGATATTAATTTTACCTACAGGTAAGCCTTATTATAGGCTTACCTGTAGGTAAAAATCTCAAAGCGGGGTATACAACCGCTTTTAATCTGCCCCCAAAATACCTATAATTTATAATTTGGCAAAATCTCATAAAAATTATACCCACCTGTCCGGAAGACCTATAGTGAGTAAAGTAGATTCATTATTAGCAAGACTAGTAGAATATGTTTGTTGATTTCTTCAGATGTTGGTACAGGAGAAATGGATTTACTTTAGGGATACAAAGCACTTATTATAGAAAATGCAAGAGATTAAATCAAAACTTCACCCTAAAGGGGAAGTTCCACTTTATGTTCTCCTCTCCTCTCCTTTTTTTTTGGGGGGGGGGAGTACTTTTTTGGTAGGTACCTGCTCCCACTTCTGGTCGGATTGCCTAGATGATTCCACCGAAAGTTTGGCATTTTCCACCCTTCCGCAGCCTTCTGGGACATGTCACAGGTCCCAGCAGGCTGAAGGCCATTCACACAGTGCAGCGAAGCCACAAGGAATCGCCTCTGGCTTCCCACACTAAGCATGCCAGCGCTGGAGACCCAAAGACCGATGAGGAACCGGCCCAGGTGAGCATGGCGCTGGATCCTTGGAAAGGTAAGTGTCTTTTTTTAAAGTCGGCAGGCAGCTACAGTATTTGTTTTTTTCAGAGTGAAGAAACGCTTTAACTAATCATCTAATTATATATATGCTACTGCTGATGTTGCTTTATTGTATTCTATTATTAAACATAGAGATGGATTACAAGCATCAGAAGTAGTACTTCAAACATTGAGCGAGGTCCCTCCTAGCCAAAAGAAATATATCAAAGGATGTCTAAAATTTTACCTGGCCCATAACTGTTTTTGTATGATAATGATATGATAATGAATTTTCTACAGGAAAAATGGGGGCTATGGGAACTAAATTTGCTCCTAGTCTCACCAATCTATACATGGATAGGCAGGTAGAAATGTATGCATTTGTAAGGGAATGACTGAACTAATGTTATACAAGCACTATGTAGATGATGAGTTTATCATTTGGAACAGGTAAATAGAAAGCCTTGAGAAATTTCTAGATGGTTTTAATAATAACACTATGACATGAAATTCAGATAGAGAAAAAAAAGGTTCAGATACATTTTCCTACATCTTGTAATTTATGTTAAGAATAATGATATTGGGGGGCGTGACCGGATGTAGAGTGGGGAAGACGCTCCAAAAAAGACCTCTAGACATCCTATTCAAAATGATCATCCTGTACCTTTCCACAGGCCAAATTCCTCCTGAGTACTGGACCCTGCTGCTGAATCTGCTGTGCATTCTTCCATGCTATCTAAAGGCAAGTCCCTACGCCCTGGGAAAAAGACTCCCAAATTATGGCCGCATGTTCCTACGCCATCTTAGGCAGAAGACTGGCCGCACTGCTGGGGAGCTAGACATGGAGGGGAGCTCTGGGTGCCCTGCTCCTGCTTTGGAGTACACTACCACAGGGGACACTGCTCTCATCCTGTCAGCCATCAAGTACAGCAAGTCCTTGCTGCTCACCTGCATCAACTGGCTTGCAGAAAAATGTAATTTAATAGGAACGGACTTAGACAAGATTAGATTCCGCCTTACAGAGTCTCCCGCCTACTCTGCTGAGGATGTCACTAGCCACCATACTCAGCAAATAGAAAGCCTGGAGCACACTGTCCAGATACTCCTTGCCAAATCAGATGATGCTGAAAATTGCCTCTGGCTAAACAATGTTAGAGTGCTGGGTCTGCCAGAGGGCTCCGAAGGGGAAAATCCTGCTGACTTTGCTAAGTTGTTTTTTTAAAGATCTTTTGGGTCTGACATCAGTTTCCCTGACATATGTGGTTGAGTGCACCCATTGAGTCCCCCAGAACCCTTCTGGTTGCCACAGTGGTGGTCTGGAATCCTGTTGTTTGTTTTTCTTTTTTATATAATCTTTATTTATTTTTCAATATAACATACAATAGAGAGAGGAACATAAAAAAAAAATAAGGCCAGTACATACAAGTACAAGGGAGGGTACACAAAGGGTTAGGTCCGGGCACCTGGACGCTAGTGCGAAGGGGGCCTAGAATACCTTCATTAGCCAGCATATTATGACATCATCAACTTATGCCCAACAACAAGGGGGGCCATGTACGTATTTAAACCATGGTATCAAATCCGGATCGTGTTTCCACATAACAGCGATGGCTCAATGAGCGTCATGCCCTTCACAACCCTGAATGAAATGGGGAGGGGAAAGGATACGGAGAAGAGAGAAAGAAAGGAAAAACACAATTGGGAGGGTTTAACTGGCGAACAATCAGCACAACTGTATATAAAAATTTGTGTTTGCTATGGGGATTTAAAGGTCTCGACATGTCGGTCTCATCTTCAAAGACAGTGTATTAATCTGCAAGCCCAGGGGGGCAGTACTCTGCGTCTGTACCGTGGTAGAGGTGTAATTTATCCAAGTGGCCCATATATTGTAAAATTTATCATATTTGTCTCTGTATTTTGCCATCCACTTCTCCACCTCCATAATAGTATTGACCAGTCGCACCCAATCGGGTCACCCCAGAACGTGGCTCGACTTCCAATGAATGGGGATCAAGCGCCAAGCGGAGTTTAGAAGGTGTGGTAAAATCGATTTACGATAGCGGCTAAGAGGAGTGGATGGCACATGAAGCAAGAACTACATAGGGGAATCCCGCATGTCAATATCTAAAATAACTTTTATCTGAGCCCTGACATTACGCCAGAAGGGCCGGAGCTTCGGGCACTCCCACCAAACATGTAGGAAGGTGCCCTGAAGCCCACATGCCCTCCAGCAGGCGGCAGAAGCCATTGGATGCATTTTGCCCAATGTGGCTGGCACCCTGCACCAGCGAGTCATCAATTTAAAGCTATTTTCCTGCATCTTAGTATCTACTGAATTCTTGTGGGTAAGATTATACAGATGACTCAATTGAGTTTCTGTGAATGTATGCTGCAGGTCTCTTTCCCACTCTTGTATGTAAATCGGCCTATTCTGGGGCTCCACAGACTGTAACAGCCCATAGAGCACCGAAATAGAGTGAGGAACGGGGTCCACGGACTTAAATAGCTTCTCGAACGGGGTTAGTGAGGATGGAGGTCGTATGGGGTGCGGTAGACCTCAGATAAAGTGATGTAATTGTCTGTAGCTCCACTCGTCCATCGGGAAGCAACCAAACTGAGTGCGGAGCCAGTCTAAGGAGACCAGGCCCCTCTCATGCACAAACCTTCCACACCTCATCTCTCCATCCCCTGCCCATGCGCAGAAGTAGGACAAGTGTTCCCCCGATCCAAACCAAGGGAAACCCCCTATGGGTGCAAGAGGAGATACAGGCTGTGATAGCAGACCCTGTGCATTAAGTGTAGCCCATAACCTCAGCACGTGGACAGAGACCGGCGACACAGAGTCCGTGAGGCATTCCCAGGGGAGCCATGGAGCATGAGACAAATTACGGCCTGCCAAAAAGTTCTCAAGGGGAACCCAGGATTTGGTGGCTATGTGATGGTGCCAGTCTAAAATCTTTTACAGGACAATCACCTCGTAATAACTTCTTACGGAGGGGACCCCCAGCCCCCCCAGACTCTTAGGGCACTGCAGTGTGCGGAGGGCTAAGTGGGGTGTGCGTCCCTGTCAAATAAATTTCAAGAACAGACTGTTGAAGGCTGAGAAAAAAGACATGGGAAGGGATATAAGCACCATCTGCAGATAGAAAAGAATTCTTGGCAGTACATTCATTTTCAGGATACTGACCCGGCCCATCCATGAAAAGGTGTCGCGATCCCAGTGCAAAAGATCAGCTTTGATCGTGTTAAGTAAAGGGGCATAGTTACATGTATATAATTGTGTGAATGTAGCAGGCAGGTAGATGTCCAGGTATTTTAAGGAGGAAATACACCATGTGAAGGAGAATGAGGCTTGCAGTTGGGTTCGCATCGCAGGGGGAATAGAAGGGGGAGGATCGCCGACTTACTATAGTTGATTTTAAGGTTAGAAAGAGAATGGAATCTCCGCCAACTCCCCCATGATGTTGGGGAGGGAGATCAATGGGTCTCTGACATAAAACAATACGTCATCGGCATAAGCCGATAATTTATGTTCCGTCGTCCCCACCGTGAACCCCGAAATGTTAGGATTTAGCCGCATCATGTTGAGCAGCAGTTCTAGGGTGAGAGCAAATATTAGTGGGGACAGGGGGCACCCCTGCATTGTCCTATTCCGTATGGAAAAGGAGTCAGAGAGCATCCCATTAACCTTAACCCGTGCCTCTGGGGAGCTGTATAGAGAGCCTATCCACTTCAGCATGTTGTGTCCCAAGCCCAATCTAGACCTTACTGCCTGCAGGTAGGTCCAGTCCACCCGGTCGAATGCCTTTTCGGCATCCGTGTTTAGCAGAAGACAGGGAGGACTGGACCGCTGCAAGTTCGCCCAATGAATTAGTTGTATCGCTTGGTTGGAGTTGTCCCTGGCCTCCCTCCCTGTTATGAAACCTGTTTGGTCTGTATGCATTATCGTTGGTAGGACGGGTTTTAGGCGATTCGACAAAATTTTTGCTAAAATTTTAATGTCAGTGTTTAATAACGAAATCGGTCTATAGCTGCTGGGGATGGAGGGGTCTTCACCCTCCTTCAGGAGGACCGTAATGTGCGCCAATAGTGCCTCCTTCGGGAGGGAAGTGCCAGAGGCAAGTGCATTAAAATAAGTGCACTTGCAGTCGGACAAAAGTGAGAAAAATTTGCGGTAATACGCATTGGTGAACCCATCAGGGCCAGGACTCTTCCCATGTGGAAGGTCTTTGATTACCGACTCAATCTCGGTTACAGCAATAGGCTGGTCCAGCTGCTCACTAAGTCGCGTCGATAGTTGGGGGGCCAGTGCTTCCTCTAGGTATTTTGAAATGCATTCTGATTTCTGTAAGAGAGAGTGACCTGCGAGCGTAGGGGGAAGTTGGTAAAGTTGGGCATAATATTCCTTAAAGGAGTCAGCTATTTTGGAGGACAATACCGTTTGGGGTCCCGCAGTGGTTTGTAGCTTGTGAACGTGGCCGGATGCGCGTTGACGTTTAAGGGCTCTAGCCAAGAGTCTCCCACATTTGTTTCTAAACTCGTAAAATCTATGTGAAACGAATATCAATCTATCCCGTGCGTGTGTTTCCAGCAGAAGAGAAAGCCTCTCTCTGAGAGACACTAGCTCTGCGTATAGGGGTGGCGTCATTTGACGTTTATGTTTCAGTTCCGCGGCTCTTAGTTGGACCAAAAGGGATTAAAGTTTCCCAGTGCGTGCCTTTTTCAATCTGGATCCCTGGGCGATAAACTCACCCTGGACCACCGCTTTATGGCCCTCCCACACAGATGCCATCCCCGTCTCTCCCGTCATGTTTTCCTTAAAGTGAAATAGTGTCTGAGACCTGCTTCTGAGCAACTGCATCATCTAGCAGGTTCTCATTTAAGCGCCACATCCACTGACAGGTGTCGGATGATGGAGGGGCTAGGGAGACGGAGATGGGTGCTTGGTCGGAGATCGTAATCGATCCAATCGACGCACCAGAGAGTGACTCCAAAAAACCCAGATCGACCAATAGAAGATCTATGAGTGTGTACACATCATGAGTTGCAGAGTAGTAGCTGAAGGTGGAGCACTCTCCAAGAGTCAACCAGATGACAGGTGTGCAATGATTTATGGAAATGTTTAACAAATGCAAATGAGTGTGTGGAGCAACCGGAGGAGGTATCCATCTGTGGGTCGGGGCAGACATTAAAGTCTCCACCGATCACCAGCTGCCCCTCACGGAACGCGGCCAGGGAATCTAATAGCTTATCTAGGAACGCCAGTTGTCTGGTATTTGGTGCATACAGCGGCACGAGGGTCAATCTGCTACCGAATAGGGTGCCTTTCAGAAAGACAAATCTGCCGTTAGGATCCGCATAGTGATCCAGGAGAAGGAATGGACACTGTTTATGTATCGCAACCACCACTCCACCCGATTTAGATCGGGGTGAATTGCTGAGATACCATTGGTTGTATAGGTGTGTTGGAAGGCGGGGAACCGAGTCAGTCCTGAAATGAGTTTCCTGCAAGAGTAAAATGTATGCACCAAGTCTCTTTGTCTCAAGCCACAACTTACTGAGTTTAGATGGGGAGCTTAGGCCACGGACGTTATACGATATGATCTTCATAGCAGCCATAGATGTTTACAAGTAGCGCAGCCCCGCGTACAAGCGGAGGATGGGGAGAGACCTGCAGCATATTGACCCACTGAAGTGCTGAAAAGAGAAAAAAACATATAAGTGCATCCCAAAAAAAAACAAAACACATGTATAACACAGAACAAGTATTGAACAAGGTGCCCATCAGGCGAGCGAATATTCTTAAAATCGACAGTGCACCTCACAGCCAGCCAGCCCAATAAGCTGCATGTGGTCCACGCACCGTGGATGTCCTCGTCCAAGGAGGATAACTTCCAAGAGTCCACATATGGGGGGTAGATGGAGCGGCATCAGGAAAGCCATCAGGGGGGATCCCGCTCCAGTCAATGAGCACTTCCATTGTATGGATGTGCATTTGGATGATTTGCAGCTGCAATAGCAATCCTGAAAACAAACCTGAGAGTTAGGAAAAATGGGGTAAAGGGTGGGAAAGAGACTTCAGGCGCTGGAACAGTCATTCAGCCTACAGCAGAGGAAGAGGGAGGATCCCTGTTGGCAGATGCATTGGGGTCTCTTCGTGGCTTGTTACAGCATCTGCGACGTGCTTGTTGCCAGGGTTCAGGGCGATTCAAAGCTGGGGTCTCTAGGGAAGAACGCCACTCCAGGATGTCCATCTTGGGGAGGCCCAGGCGGGCAAGAAAATGGGGCAGATCCGACTTGTTCCTTAAAGTAACCTGCTGACCTCTTTTGTTAACGGAAAGGCTGAAGGGGAATCCCCAGCGGTAGACCAAGTGAGCCTCTTGTAATACTTTCAGCAATGGTTTAAGGGCCCTCCCATGCCCTTACTTTTTTGATGTTTTTGGCATGGTCGGTCCTCTTTCTACTGCTTAATTTTTGACGTTTCTTTTATTTTTCCCAAACTCCCTACTACAGCATGGAGCTTAATCTGCTTTCCTGAAATGTCTAAACAACCATTTCCTGGGGCCTAAACAACCATTTTAAAAGGTCCCGAATGTTCAAACTCCTTCAGTCTCACAAACCAAAAGTCCTGTTTCTCCAGGTAACCCACTTGACTGGCAGTAAAATACTGGCTCTGGGTGAGACAGTCCTTTCACCCCATATATTCTAACCACGCTAGGGGGGTCTCTATTCTATTAAATAAGTCCTTGCTACAGTATCTCACAAAAGTGAGTACACACCTCACATTTTTGTAAATATTTTATTATATCTTTTCATGTGACAACTTGCTACAATGTAAAGTAGTGAGTGTACAGCTTGTATAACAGTGTAAATTTGCTGTCCCCTCAAATTAACTCAACACACAGCCATTAATGTCTAAACCGCTGGCAACAAAAGTGAGTACACCCCTAAATGAAAATGTCCAAATTGTGCCCAAAGTGTCAATATTTTGTGTTGCCACCATTATTTTCCCAGCACTGCCTTAACCTTCTTGGGCATGGAGTTCACCAGAGCTGCACAGGTTGCCAATGGAGTCCTCTCCCACTCATCCATGACGACATCACAGGGCTGGTTGATGTTAGAGACCTTGCTCTCCTCCACCTTCCGTTTGAGAATGCCCTACAGATGCTCAATAGGGTTTAGGTCTGAAACCATGCTTGGCCAGTCCATCACCTTTACCCTCAGCTTCTTTAGCAGGCAATGATCGTCTTGAAGGTGTGTTTGGGGTCGTTATCATGTTGGAATACTGCCCTACGGTCTATGAAGGGAGTGGATCATGCTCTGCTTCAGAATGTCACAGTACATGTTGGCATTCATGTTTCCCTCAATGAACTGTAGCTCCCCAGTGCTGACAGCACTCATGCAGCCCCAGACCATGACACTCCCACCACCATCCTTGACCATAGGCAAGACACACTTGTCTTTGTACTCCTCACCTGGTTGCTGCCACACACGCTTGATACCATCTGAACCAAATAAGTTTTTCTTGGTCTCCTCAGACCACAGGACATGGTTCCAGAAATCCATGTCCTTAGTCTGCTTGTCTTTAGCAAACTGTTTGCGGACTTTCTTGTGCATCATATTTCAAAGAGGCTTCCTTCTGGGACGACAACCATGCACCAAATTGATGCAGTGTGCGGCATATGGTATGAGCACTGACAGGCTGACCCCCTCACCCTTTCAACCTCTGCAGCAATGCTGGCAGCACTCATACATCTATTTCCCAAAGACAACCTCTGAGCACGTGCACTCAATTTCTTTGGTCAACCATGGCGAGGCCTGTTCTGAGTGGAACCTGTCCTGTTTATGTAGAGCAACAATTCTTTTTTTCAGATACTCAGAGAGTTCTTTGCCATGAGGTGAATGTTAAACTTCCAGTGACCAGTATGAGAGAGTGAGAGCGATAATACCAAACTTAACACACCTGCTCCCCATTCACACCTGAGACCTTGTAACGCTAACAAGTCACATGACACTGGGGAGGGAAAATGGCTAATTGGGCCCAATTTGGACATTTTCACTTAGGGGTGTACTCACTTTTGTTGCCAGCGGTTTAGACATTAATGGCTGTGTGCTGAATTATTTTAAAGGGGACAGCAAATTTACACTGTTATACAAGCTGTACACTCACTACTTTACATTGTAGTAAATTGTCATTTCTTCAGTATTGTCACATGAAAAGGTATAATAATAAAATATTTACAAAAATTATGGGTGTACTCACTTTTGTGAGATACTGTATGTAAGATGGAACATGTTATTACTGACCCCAAGGGTCAATATATTGTGCTGCTTCTGGAAGTTGGTTCGCAATATAAGGTAGTTATAACCAGGATTTCAATAACATACTAGACAGGGTGCTGGACACCACTAATCTCACCCGACTCCCTGATCCAGACCTGTCCCATTGAGCTGTGGCTCTCAATCTCACAGAGATCTGGCAGTGAGAATATTCCCCAGGAAAAATGTTTCTCGCACCACTCTGCTGCCCATCGCTCTGGCTCCAGGATAGACCTCGCTATTTTCACCATTTCTACTCTATCCGTTATCTCCTCGGCATCATACCTGCCAGCTGGGATCTCCACAGGGTCTATACTCATTTGCAATTTCCCCCTGATGATCAAGGTACTGGGGTGTTTGTGGCATTCGACCTTGAAAAGGCCTTCAATTCTGTGGCCTGCCCTATATATCAGTGGTCCTTGAGAAATTTGGATTTGGTCCATTTTTTTGCTAATGGATCAGTCAGGGCCGGCCCTACCATGGGACCCAATGGGACCATGGCTCCAGGCGGCATTTAACAGGGGGCGGCAGCCAGGCCGGCAAAAAGTTACCACCAGGAATCCCAGATCAGTCAGCAAGAATCTCAAGAGCAGAGCGGAGTGGATGCTGGTCGGCTGCTCACTGTGCGCTGTCTCCTGCACTGGTTGTTAGAATCGCCTGCCGCCCGGCGCCTAGCAACCAGTGACCTCAGAGGCAGCAGCTGCCACACCAATCAAATGCTCCACCCACCTCTTCCGTCTTCCATCTTCAGCGTGAGGGAAGGAAGGGTCTGAGGAGAGCTGCCTGTCCGGCTGTGCCCGTGACAGAGTATGAGCTGAGCCTGGGCAGCCTCTCTGCCTATCTGAAAAACAAGGAGAGTTAGGATGTTTGGTAGTACAACTGCAAGTGATTTCTCTCTAAGATTTTTTTTTATAAGGGACTCAAGCTGGATTGAATGTGGCTGATATTTCTATTGTACCCATGTTTTCCCTGGAAACACTTTGATGAGGCCTTTTCTTCTGTACTGTTTGTAAATGATCATGCAGATTTACAAAAGAAATATGCTTTTTACATACAAACTATAAAATTATTTGTATGATTTTGATGGCTTCTAATCAAGATGCAATTGTGGTACAATAGTGGTGAATTTTATTGGGAACAGGCAAAAAAGAGGTTAATTACTGCTGTGCTTCAACTCCCTCTCTGTGCAAGAAAGGACAGATTGTCAGTAAGGCTACTTTCACACTGAGGCGTTGGGGCACTTTACCGCCGCTTTTGTTTTTTTTGGGCACTAGTGAGGAGCTTTTAACCCCCACTAGTGGCCGAAAAAGGGTTAAAACCCTGCAGCGGTGCTTTGCCGGTGGTTCGGAGGTGCTGCCCATTGATTTCAATGGGCAGGGGCGTCGTAGGAGCGGTGTATTCACCGCTCCTACAGCGCCTTAAAGATTTAATTTAATTTTAGTTATCAAGATATAAAATAATGAATGTGGGGGGGCTTTTGGTGGGCGTGATTTTTAATTTTTTTTTGGGGGGGGCAGCATTTCATTCTTGGTCCCAGGCAGTCTTGGGCCGGCACTGGGATCAGTATTTTATAACAAAGACCAATAGCTCAAATCAAACTTGGTGGGAACCTGTCTTTTCCTTCGCTATTGAACGGGGGACCAGACTGGGTTGCCCCCTTATGGTTAAACCCATTGCCATGGCTATACTGCACTCTGCACTCCAGTGCATTTTGGGGTATTCGGGGTGGGTCCATTGAGGAGAAATTGGCCTTATACACCAATGATATCATCGTCTTTTTCTCTGGGACCTGGGCCCTTCACTCTGGGTAATGTTGGTGCTCCTCTCCCATTTTATTAGCCTCTCAGAGTTGAAAATTGTGGTCTATAGACATCATCAAATATCTGGGATTGCATATTTCCCCCCAGGATTCAGAACTTCTGCAAACCTAATCTGTACCCTGCCCTACATGTTTTCAAAACTAAATTGAAGTCCTGGAGTAATTTGCCTTTATCTCTGATTGGTAGGATAAATCTGCTAAAAATTAAACTACTACCCTCTCTAATGTATGTTTTATGCCATTCTCCAGTTTGTATACCAAAATCTGTTTTTAAAAGTTTCAACTCACACGACACCAGTTTCCTTTGGGGATCCCGTTCACCTAGATTTTTACTATCTCTACTTCAAAGACCCTGGACTTAGGGAGGACTGGCCTGCCTGGATTTCTACGTATACTTCTTAGCTGCAACGCTTTCTCATGCCCCTAATTGGTTAATATCAGACTATACAAATTCTGCGGTAATCATTGAAGCAGCCTACATGGGCTCCTTTGAAACACTATGGCATGCTCTGCTCAGGGGGCAATTAAAGCCCCCTTCCCCCTCATGTGACCCTTCCTGTTGGGAACTCCTCTAATAACAATTACCCTAATACTCCCCTATGGATGAACCCAACTCTCTCTGAATTCTTCTCCATCCCAGATCCCTCCCTCTGGGTTGCTGGTGGCGTAAGCTATTTGGTCCATATCTGCGAGAATGGCACTTTAAAGATTTTTGATACCCTAAAATAACACTATAAGCTGCCCAATTCCTATTTCTTCCATTTCCTACAGCTATGCCATGCCTTCTCCTCTCAATTTGGCAGTTCTACTTTGAATTTAAGACAATCCAACATGGAATCACTAATTCAGGATGATTCTCTCGACAAACCTCTCTCAACTATTTATAAAGCCTTACAGCTGGCCATACATCAAGGTTTAGATAAATTGAGGACCTCCTGGCTGACGAAGCTGCCAGAGCAGGACGGCGAGGATTGGAAGGACATGTGGGCGTACCGCTTTTCTTAACTAGTGTCTTCTAGGGATCGGTTGATCCAGTTTAAAATTTTATACAGGTTCTATATGACATCCAACAGACCCCACAGGATCTTCCCAAATAGGGATGAGCCAAACACCCCCCGGTTGGGTTTGCAACAGAACATGCGAACAGGCAAAAAATTTATGCGAACACCATTAAAGTCTATGGGACACGAATGTGAAAAACCAAATGTGCTAATTTTAAAGGCTTATATGCAATTTATTGCCATAAAAAGTGTTTGGGGACCCAGGTCCTGCCCCACATGTATCAATGCAAAAAAAAGTTTTAAAAACTGCAGTTTTTTCAGGTGCAGCAATTTTAATAGTGCTTAAAGTGAAACAATAAAAATGAAATATGCCTTTAAATATCGTGCTTGGGGGGTCTCCTTGGTCTACCTAAGTAGGCCATCTTTCCCATGTTTATAACAGTACCACAGCAAAATGACATTTCTAAAGGAAAAAATTCCATTTAAAACTGCTCGGGGCTGTAATGTATTGTCGGATCCCGGTAATATAGATAAAAATCATTGAAAAAAAGCGCCAAAAATACAAAAAAAATGGCGTGGATGTCCCTGGATGTTGAGCCTTAGGTGTTGGTGGTGCCAGAGCACTGTAACCCCTCACAAGTTACTCTTGTTGGGCGCAGGAATGGCCCTGCTGTTAAATATTATATCAAAAATTGTAATTACATGGGCCTGTTAAACAGGGGCAGAAAAATTGGGCCTTTGGTTTTGGTGGCGTCAGAACACTGTAACCCCTCACATTTACTCTTGTTGGGTGCAGGAACAGGCCCTACTGTTAAATATTGTTTAAAAAATTGGAATTACATGGCCCTTTTAAACAGGGGCAGAAAAATTGGGCCCTTGGTTTTGGTGGTGCCAGAACACTATAACCCCTCACAGTTACTCTTGTTGGGCGCAAGAACAGGCCCTACTGTTAAATATTATATCAAAAATTGTAATTACATGCCCCTGTTGAACAGGGGCAGAAAAATTGTGCCTTGGTTGGTGGGACCACAACACTGTAACCCCTCACAGTTACTCTTGTTGGGCGTAGGAACGGGCCCTGCTGTGAAATATATCATATCGAAAATTTTAATTACATGACCCTGTTAAATAGGGTTAGAAAAATTGGGCCTTAATTTTGGTGGTGCCAGAACACTGTAAGCCCACACAGTTACTCTTGTTGGGTGCAGGAACAGGCCCTGCGTTGAAATATTATATCAAAAATTGTAATTACATGCCCCTGTTAAACACTGTAACCCCTTACAGTTACTCTTGTTGGGCGCAGGAACAGGCCCTGCTGTTAAATATTGTTTAAAAATTGTAATTACATAGCCCTGTTAAACAGGGGCAGGAAAATTGGGCCCTTGGTTTTGGTGGTGTCAGAACACTATAACCCCTCACAGTTACTCTTGTTGGGTGCAAGAACGGGCCCTACTGTTAAATATTATATCAAAAATTGTAATTGCATGCCCCTGTTGAACAGGGGCAGAAAAATTGGACCTTAGGTGGTGGTGCCACAACACTGTAACCCCTCACAGCTACTCTTGATGGGCGCAGGAACGTGCCCTGCTGTGAAATAATAGATCAAAAATTGTAATTACATGCCCCTGCTAAACAGGGGCAGAAAAATTGGGCCTTGGGTGGTGGTGGTGCCCTAAACCAAAAATATTGTTGGAAGCTAGCATCATCAAGATTGAGGAGGAATAGGATAGTCAGCATAGGCAGTCTTCAAGGGATCGCAGATTCATAGAAAATTCAATCGGTTACATCAGCATCAGATATTCCTGCACCATATAATGCAGATGCTGGCGATGGTTGCTTGAACCGATCAGAACTTGGTGCTGAGGACTGAAAAATTGTTTAAAGGCATCGGTCAGCCGGCCACCTTCTCCACCGCTCTTCCTCTGAATGAACGAAACCTCAGCAACGCATTGTCTAGCACCAGGAAATGGTAACCTCCCAGGGTCTGGAAATGCGTTACACAAACCTTTCTTCAAGGCCTCCTGAAGATGTTTCATCCTCTGCTCCCTCTGAGAAGGCAGGATGAGTTCTGCAACTTTATCCTTGTAATGTGGATCAAGATGGGTTGCCAGCCAGAAATAATCCCTCTCCTTGATATCAGAAATCCTAGGGTCCTTTTGCAGGCTTTGCAGAAGCAGAGAGGCCATGCAGTGTAAGTTTGCAAAGGCATTCGATTCTGAGTCCTCTGGGTCACTAAGGATCACATTAGCAGTAACTATCTCCTCCCAGCCACATACAACTCCTCTGGTTTCTGGGGACTGAAAACCATCCCTTGAAGACTGCTGCTGAGTGTTATCCTCTACATCCATGCTGACACAATCCTCCTCCTCCTCCCCCTCTTCTTCCTGTGTGTTTGGCGGGCCTGCAGGAATGCTATCTGAATAAAGGGGGCCTTGAGAGGAAAGGAAGTCCTCCTCTTCCTCCCGCTGTTCTGCCTCAAGTGCCCTGTCCATGATTCCACAAAGCATGTGCTCCAGCAGGAAGACTAGAGGGACAGTGTCACTGATGCATGCATTGTCGCTGCTCACCATCCTTGTGGCCTCCTCAAATGGTGATAGGACAGTGCATGCATCCTTGATCAGTAGCCACTGGTATGGTGAAAAGAAGCCAAGCTCCCCTGACCCTGTCCTAGTGCCATACTCGCACAGGTACTCATTTATGGCCCTCTGCTGTGTGTGCAGCCGCTGCAGCATTGCCAACGTTGAGTTCCACCTGGTGGGCATGTCACAAATGAGGCAGATGGTGGGCAGGTTGCATTCCCTTTGAATGTCAGACAGCCGAGCACTGGTATTGTATGACCGGCGGAAATGACCACAGACTTTTCTGGCCTGCCTCAGGAGATCTCCTGGCCTGCCTCAGGAGATCTTGTAAGCCTGGGTACTTGGTCAAGAACTGCTGCACCACCAAATTCAGGACGTGTGCCAAACATGGAACATGAGTCAACAAGTGTCCCTGTCGGAGGGTGGAGAGAAGGTTGGTGCCATTGTCACATACAACCATTCCTGGCTGAAGCTGGCATGGCATCAACCACCTCTGAGTCTCTGCCCCAGTGTGACAGAGACTCAAGGCAGACCAACTCAAGCACCGCATGGCATCTTTTAGCCTGACTGCTTGCGCAGCCCCTTGAGCACTTACAGAGAACTGCTGGTTCAGAGGACAAATCTGCAAAAGAGGCCATAGAGGAAGAAGAAGAGGAGGGGGTGGAGGAGAGAGCTGTGGCAGAATCACCACTAGGAGTTTGGAGGCATGGTGGCGGAACAAGCTCCAACAACACTGAACCCTGTCCTGCATCCTTCCCAGCTGCCAGCAGAGTTACCCAGTGCGCCGTGAAGGAAAGGTAACGTCCCTGCCCATGCCTGCTGGTAATATGAACCTTACTGCTGACCCTGTCCAACAAGGCCAAAACATTGTCTTCCACATTGCCTTCCACATGCCGATAGAGAGCTGGAATGGCCTTCCGTGAAAAGAAATGGTGTTTTAGAACCTGCCACTGAGGTACAGCACATTCCACAAATCCATGAAAGGGGGCAGAGTCTACCAGCTGAAAAGGCAGCAGTTGCAGTGCTAGCAATTTGGCCAAGCTAGCATTTAGACGCTAAGCATGTGGATGGCTGGGACCGAATTTCTTTTTAGGGTTCAGCAACTGGGGTACGGAAATTTGCCTGCTGTACTGCTTACAGATTGGCTGCAAGTACTTGGGACACCTATTGCTATACCTACATTCCTCTCAGTGCAGGTTTTTGAGAGGACTGGGGGTATAGTAGGGTTGGAGATCCAAGATGAGGAGCAAGGAAAAGTCTGCCTTTTTCTATGATGTGGGTCTTTCAAGTGCTGTTGCCAATGGACAGCATGGCAGATCATCATATGTCTGATAAAGCATGTGGCGCCCAATCGGCTGCTGTTCTGGCCATGCTTGATCCACTTCAGACATAGGTTGCAAACAGCAATGGTACAATCTGCTGCACACGTGTCGAAAAAGGCCCACACCGAGGAACTTTTACGTCAGCGGGGAGTGCACCTACGGAGTTCTGCGGTGTGATGCAATAGGGTGGCTTCCCTTAAGCTGCCCCCTAGAGGACATCCTGCCTCATTGGAGTTGTGCCTCCTCCTCCTTCTCTCAGGCACCCAAGTACAGTCAGTGACCTCATCATCCCCTTCCTCCTCGTCACTGGAGCAAACTTGGCAGTATGCTGCAGCTGGGGGAACGAGACTGCCAGTTTCTTGTCCTTCTGTGGCACCCCCTTTCTCTAGGCTCACGTTACTCCCTTCCTCAACCTGGGAACCAAAATCGGAGCCTTCAAATCTCTGTGCATCCTCCAGCACCATATAACCGACACTGTGGTCGAATAATTCTGGGAACTCCTCCATGCATGATGGTGGGGCTATGGAAGAAGGAGTGACTGTGGACAAGGAGCCGGTGGGATAGGCTGCTTTGTCAGCGGCGTTGGAAGGTAAACTACTCTGAGCCTGGGTGACAGAGGATGAGGAGGATGAGGATGGCTTTGTTATCTACTCAACCAACTCTTCTGCATGTTGTGGCTCAATAACACGGCCAACAGCAGAATAAAAATACAAGCGTGCCCCACGGCCACCTGCAGAGAATGTACCTTGTCCATGACCACCACTGTTGACTGTAGACACAGAGGCTGTTTGCCCTCTTTTAGTGGCCTGTGAACATCTACCTCTCCTTGGTGGCCTTCCGGACATGATGTATTTTTTGTTTTGCAACACCACACTACACTGTATTATATACTGTGTACACCGCCTGAAGTGTATTAGAAACTATACAGCACCAAATGTAGATATAGGCTACACTGAATGCAGAGTAGATATATATATATATATATATATATATGCACACTAGACTGTATATATACAGTATATACTAATACACTGCCCGCACTGACTGAATAGACACTGAATATAAAGTCTATGCTAAATACAAAGTGTATATATATATATATATATATATATATATATATATATATATATATATATACATATATATACACTTATATATAAAGGCAGGGTGACTTTATATATAAGTGTATATATAAAGGCACCCTGCCTTTGGCCAATTATGGCTCTCTAAGCAGGGCGTGCTGTGATTGGCCAAAGCGTGCAGGTCAGGTGCATGCTTTGGCCAAACATCATACAGCAATGCACTGCGATCTCGCAGTGCATTATGGGGCGTTCCGCTTTCCTTGTATTTTTTGTTTATATTATATAAAGGATGATACATCCAAAGGGTTAAGATTGTCTTAAACACTCCTCCCCCACACACAATATATTTTCTTTAATTTATTAGACAGTTAACTACTATCCCTATCCCACAACAGGTGGATGTCTGCTTCCTTGGGCTGGTGGAGGCTCTGGCCCTCACCAGAGCTGTTCATACATTGTTGGAGATATTATTGTTTTATGCTAGAAAAGCTATTGTTAGTCAATGGAAGTCAAGATCTGCTCCCACCTTTGGGTTTTGGAGAGTGTTAGTGAATTCTGCTATATGTCCTGAGGCTGCCCAAAAAAATTCCACAAAGTGTGGGACATCTGGTTGGAATCAGATGCCACTACTCTAGATCAACACAACTCTGAGGCTACTGCCAGTCTCCCCTAAAGAACTGCCTATGTATGGCCCTGTCAGTTGTACACTGTATGGTCCCTTGGCTCATTGATCTTCACTGACTTAGCTCTAAGGTGGGGGAGAGGGGACACGATCCTCAGGATACATTACTCTTTCATTTTAATTGCTCTAGCAGTCTAGGTGGCATTCTTTGTGTTCTATGAGTAGCAAGGGTGGATTTTTCTTTTTTGCTTTAATTTTAGTTTTACCTGTTCACTTTTTCTTTGTTTTATGTGTGCTATTGTACTACCTTGAGCCGGGGTATGCCTAGAGGCTCTGTTTTGTACTCTTACCTTTTTCTTGAAAACAATAAAAAGAAGTTTAAAAAAATGAATAATTATATTGGTACATGTACCAATATCGTAAAGAGAAAAATCGGAATGCATTTATCCCTACCTGCATCTGCTATTACCCTCTCTGGATAAGAAACAACTCCAGTAGCCATTTAACTAAAATCAAGAGAAATTGTGAAGCTCCATGCATTTATTTTAGAAGCAGAACTAATTAATTAAAGATTTCAAGATAAGGGCTAACTAAACAAAATTCTGATTGTTGAAAAGTAAAAGGTACTATAGCTAATATGAAGAGGGAGTTTTTTTTAGAATTACATCAGTATCATGACAGTTTAGGAAGTTTAAAGTTGTTACTGAATTAACTTCACAATATAAATGACTACAAAAAATATTGAACACCCACTAGTTTACATTGAAGTGGATAGATCCACCAACATATCAGGAAACAACATTCTGCAGGTAAAGGTTTTTATGCATGTGGGAACTGTTATGCAGTAGCAAAAAACTATGTTAAAAGGAGGTAAAGTTTCACTAATACGCCTCCAGGGGAGGTATGTGAGATCATACTACTCATGTAACGTATGTTTTGCAATGCCCTTATGGCTTGTAATATATAAGTAGAATGACAAGAAAATTAGATGATGGAATATATACTGTACAGTATGTAATACTAGTAAAAGGTTAAAATTGCATAAAGGCCATGCCGTGTCATGGCACTTCTCTAGATACCACAATAGGCATCACATACATTTACAATTTTGGGGCATGCATAGAGTTTAAAAAAGAAACCCATCAAATTTTGGAAATCACAGACAGGCTTTGAAGGTTGTTACAAGCTGAGCACTAATGTTGAACACAGCAATTCTTTTACAAATCTATGCAAAAATTAAAAGCAAAACAAGATACATATTCTTATATCATAGTTATTTTTTAATTCGTTGTGTTTTCTAGATTTCTTTGTTAACTAATTATTAAATATTATTAAATACTGATTTTGTTGCAAATGGCATATTTATTTTGATTGTGTTATACAAGCTTGTATTTTAAATGTATTTTCTGGGAAATGTATTTACCTTGTTCTGTACCCTTACAGAGCCCCAGGGTTTTTCAACATGTTAAGGCCTTCTTTTTGAAAGAATTCCAGTGTTAGTAATTAATGTGAAGTGGAACACCGTGAGAAAATGGCTATCATATTTTGAACACACAAATTCCTTCAATAATTATTCACTAAAAGTTTAATTATTACAAGAGTTGTGGTTTGGAATACATGAATAAAATTACAGTAATTTGAAGGTGGACGTTAATATTCGAAAATTCCTTGGTTTATTAAACTTAGTTTTTATTAGACTATATACCGAGTTGGGTAAGGAATGTTATGCAAGATTGAATGCAAATCATTACATGAACTGCGTACATATATTTTATCTTCAAATTTCCCTACATATATATTAAAGGGGTCTCATTCTTTACTCTTCACCCTACTGATAACAAAAACTAAAAACGTCAGTAGTCACATAACTGGAAAACTGGAAACTGGTACTGTAGCCCATCCTCACTCAATGGTGCTCCCAGGAGAACTATTATATTTGCATAGATTAACTTTAATTAGTTTAATGAAGTGGAACACCCTAAAAATGTTTCTTTAAGTTAAATATTGTGTGTGAAGGGTTAAAACCGATATCAGTCTGCATTTATATTGCATGTTGTGTTCCAGTGTATGGCAGTGTCAAATTTGCAAAACTGTCGGAATACTCCGCATTGAGCAATATCAGCTGTTATTCTGACTATATTATTTTGTACTATTTAATATAGCACCAACAGTTTGCACAGTGCTTTACAATGTAAAGGAAGACAGTACAATTGCAATACTGTTCAATACAGAAGGATTAGGAAGGTCCTGCTTGTGGAGTTTACAATCTAAGGGGGAGACTACATGGCTTTAACATGTCCAGGTTTCAACACGGGAATGCCACCCTGACAAGCAGTAGGGAAGAGTTTTATTACCTATTATTTCCACTTGACCCTCCCTTCTAGATTGTAAGCTCTAAGGAGCAGGGCTCTCTGATCCCTCCTGTATTGATTTGTATTGTAAGTGTACTGTCTGCCCTCATGTTGTAAAGCACTGCGCAAACTGTTGGCGCTATATAAATCCTGTATTATAATAATAATAATAATAATAATAATAAATTAGTGTTTTAAGATGCAAAATGTAATTGTGCATGCAAGGAGTACACTATTATCATTAATTTTAAAGTGGTTGTAAACCTCAAACATAAAATATGAACAAAGCACATCCTTCTAAACTGTGTACTTGTCTCTATTCAACGCACTGAGTGTGATTTCTCTCTGCTGCTTGCTTCCTCTGTTATTTGCATAAGTCACTTCTGGAAGCTTTTCCCAACTCCAATAATTCATTTGTGATAGGGAAAGAGAGCTCCAGTACACCGCCTATGATTGATAGCCACAGATGTGCATGTTCCCTATGTACTGTGAGAAGGGGGGGTGTCTCTCTTCCCTTCAATCAGGGCTGAGCATTCTCCTCACTGAGCTTGAAAAAGTATTCATACCCTTTGAAATTTTCCACATTTTGCCATGTTACAACCAAAAACATAAATGTATTTTATTGAGATTTTATGTGAGAGACCAACACAAAGTGGCACATAATTGTGAAGTGGAATGATACATTTTTTACAAATAAATATGTGAAAAGTGTGGCGTGCATTTGTATTCAGCCCCCTTTACTCTGATACCTAAAACTAAAATCTACTGGAACCAATTACCTTCAGAAGTCACCTAATTAGTAAATAGAGTGCACCTGTGTGTAATTTAATTTCAGTATAAATACAGCTGTTCTGTGAAGCCCTCGGAGATTTGTTAGAGAACCTTAGTGAACAAACAGCATCATGAAGGCCAAGGAACACACCAGACAGGTCAGGGATAAAGTTGTGGAGAAGATTAAAGCAGGATTAATTTATAAAAAAAATATCTCAAGCTTTGAACATCTCATGGAGCACTGTTCAATCCATTATTCGAAAATGGAAAGAGTATGCCACAACTGCAAACCTGCCAAGACATGGCCATCCACCTAAACTGACAGCCCGGGCAAGGAGAGCATTAATCAGAGAAGCAGCCAAGAGGCCCATGGTAACTCTGGAGGAGCTGCAGAGATCCAAAGCTCAGGTGGAAGAATCTGTCCACAGGACAACTATTAGTTGTGCACTCCACAAATCTGGCCTTTACGGAAGAGTGGCAATAAGAAAGCCATTGTTGAAAGAAAGCCAAAAGAAGTCCTATTTGTGGTTTGCGAGAAGACATGTGGAGGACACAGAAAACATGTGGAAGAAGGTTCTCTGGTCAGATGAGACCAAAATTAAACTTTTTGACCTAAAAGCAAAACGGTAAGTGTGGCTGAAAATTAACACTACACCGCACCCTGAACACACCATCCACACCGTGAAACATGGTGGCAGCAGGCATCATGCTGTGGGCATGCTTTTCTTCAGCAGGGACAGGTAAGCTGGTCAGAGTTGATGGGAAGATGGATGGGGCCAAATACAGGTCACATCAGCATTATGGTTGCCCTCAAAGTGCTGGTTATATCTGCTAGACAGTTTATATTTATTTATTCTATATCATACTAAATAATTACCTCTGTTTTTGATTATTACTGGTTTTAGTAACAACGTAAGACTTGTGAAGGCCAGATGCAGACCAGCACAAAGCCCACTCACATTCCTGTAGCAATGATGCAAGTCTGAAAAGGAGAGTCACATACCACTGGTATCATCCACAAGAACCTTACTGGAAACTGCTCAGATAGAACATGGTTCTGTCATGGTGTTCTGTCTGAGCAGTCTCCAATAAAATTTCTTGTGGATGATACCAGCAGTGTGTGACCATCCTTTTCAACTGGCATAGAATTAAATTATTCTCGTATTATTTATAAGCAGATGTCTACTTCCTTACATCAGATAGCAGGTGGTCCCCCACCATCAGAAGTCAAGAGTCGTCCACCCTCCCTTACATCACAGCGCCCCCTCCCTTTAACCTTGTGCTGCTGGGGGGAGGAGTTGGAAAAAAGAAAAAAAAGAAAGTGCAGGGTCTGGAGGAGGAGCAAATGACAGCTGAAGTTAGCTGCCTGAATGCTGAGAACAGGGGGTGCTGCATCTGTACAGAGAGGAGCAGAATCTGGCAGAGGAGTTCTGTCCTCCCCTCTGATGCTAAATGCTGAGACAAGGTGGGGGTGGAGATGAGGGGGGCGCCGCAGCTGCAGAAAAGGTGTGAGGGCCACATGAAATGGCATTGATTCGGTCCATGGGCCTTGTGTTTGACCCATGTGTCTTTGTATATTAAGCTGCCCACTGTAAACTAAGCTGTTTGCTAATAACCCGGTGTTCAGGAAATACCTTATCCTTAGCCCTAAGAAATTACCAGTTCTGACTCTCTTTGAAAACACAGTAATTATACATGCTCAAGGCATTTGTATTCAGGAATGAGTTAGTCACATCCTAGATGCACTCAAGACTAGAGATACTGTATACCAAAGGGATCTGTGGGTCTTCAGAGCATACAGAATGAAATGGCTAAAAAATGTAGTCCAGCTTAGAAGTCTTGCTTAAACTGGATGTATGGAATCAAAGCAAACTATTTAAAGTACGAATAGTGCATTTTAAAAATAATGTGATAGAAATATGGGAGTTGGCATTGCTGATAAAAAAAGCAATATATTCTGAGGTTGTCACCATTATCTTGCTTCACTACCTAGTGAGTTACAGACCTGTAATAAGCATTTAAAGGTTTCAGACCTTACAAATGAACAATGTCAGCAATGGTTCACTTTTCTAAGGAACTGAATATATAGAAATGTTAACTGCGTCTAAGCTGTACTCAGAGAAAATGTACCTTTTGGCTGCAATACCTCCTGAAAAATAGCAGTGTACTTTCTGGTACATGAAACTGCCTAGGCACTCCTGTTCTGTATCCTCATAGCTGTATATCTGCAGCATGGATGAGCTTTAGACTTGACTTGAACTCTAGCTGTTTGAGGTTGGCCTAATGGGCAAACTAAACATATTGCTTCCCCTCTTTGCCTGACAACTTCAAGTCCGACATGGACTTTTGAGGGTGACCCCATACATAACAAGAAAATGGCATGGGGTTCCCATCAAATCCACATCAGACCCTTATCCGAAGGAATCCCTGGCCACTTTGTTTAGTAACAAAACCAAGCTGGCAAGGAAATGGCATTTAAAGGTTTAAGGTACCTCTCAAACATGTTATTTAAAAGAAGTGTATATTTTAATGCCCATTTTAATCTTTTATATTTTAATGCTCTTTTTAATGCCCAACCATTTTAAAAGACCCTCTTTTTTTGGTACTTTTAGAAAGTATGTTTTGCATTGATGCATGCCCTCTATGGCAGTGCCAATCTACCTATGCCCCTTTTTAAAATAAGCTTGCAAATTGGCATTGAAAAAATGGCAGAAGAAAAATAATTAGCTTTCTTAGACTTCAGTGGGGTTCAGGAATTATGTTCAAGGTGTGAGGTATTATGTTCATGGTTCACAGATTTTAGCCTGCCTTCAGAAAGTGTTCAGCCAACTAAAGCCAGGAAGGTTTGCTCATCACTGATCTGAAGTGTTAGGTCGAAGGTATTGCGCTCCTAACTAGCACTGTGCTGCCCACTGTTTTTCTTGACGGAGGCTCTGGTGTAAAAAATAAAGAAAAAAAAAGCTCTTCCAGAGTTCAGTTCCCTTATAAAGGTTCCTACATACTGTAGATATAGTACTGTTTCTTTGGTAGTTCACGGAATGATTTTTTCTAAACTTTTGATTTAAATATATCTCATGGTATGCTCCTGAGCTGTGAATGGCATCAAGCTAGGCAGGCTTTCTAAAGCTTTAAAGAGCAATTTCAGGAAATTGATGAAATCATTCAGTGAACTTCAAAGTTAAGAACTTAAACTCTGTAATTATACTAATGTTAGAAAAGTCACTCATTTAGTGTAAACTGCTTTCAAAGCCCCCTTTTTTAATTTTGGTCGAGAAGGGTAACCCCTTGTCAGGTTTTCGTTTTTCCATCTGTGTCCAAATGGGAAGATTTATCTTTACTTACTGGTCTAAAAACACAATGGGATATGAGAACTCTATCCAAAGTGAGTCCCCTTTTAGACTCTTTCACATAGACAGCCAAGGGACAGTACAAGCAGGCAGTTGAGCTGCAGTTTTACCACCACGGCCACCCACCTAAAACATAACATGTAGCTGAAGGGGACCATAAGCATGCTGCTGCCAATAAAATCTTAATATAAAATTTTTTGTCAAACTCACCCCTTGAAGTTAACAGGAGTGCCCCACAATGATGAACCAAATGCTTAAAGGCTTGCAGTTGCAACGCAATGTTTCTATAAAAAATCCTAGTTCAGATGGAACCAAAGGCAAACATACATTCAGGAGGTGGCTGGATCGCTTACTGAGAACTTAGAAGCTGCTGCTCTGCCACCCTTCAAAAATCAATCCATCGTGGATCATTTTTCAGAGGGTGGTAGAAACTGATGTAGGTGTAAAAGAGGCCTTGTCACTGAACAATGTCTCAATTTTAACTTTTCCCCTCGATTCCTGTTCTGGTAACATCCCAAAACTGACAAGGATCTTGGTCACCACAACAAAAAGAGAGGGTGAAGTTCCGTAGTGGAGACACAAAACCTCAATCAAAAACAGACAGGGTATTTACCCCCCACTTTGGGTTGGAATGCACTTTAATCTGAGCTCTTTGTAATTACCTGCATCCTGCTCACAGAATCAGTAAAAAGACAGCAAATGTGTCTTCCGCGAATCTTGTGCTGTGTAGCTTTATCTTTGCTACCTGCAACACCAGTTATATTAACTGGAATGTCGTTGTCACTGTGATTGAAATAAACAGGATGTCAGATTACTATTTAAAGTATAACTAAGAGATAACAGAATGATATACTTAGGGCCCTTTCACACTGGGGCGGGGGCGGCGGTATTGTAAGCGGCGCTTTACCGTCGGTATTCGGCTGCTAGCGGGGCGGTTTTACCCCCGCTAGCGGCCGAGAAAGGGTTAAAAACCACTGCAAAGCGCCTCTGCAGAGGCGCTTTGCCGGCGGTATAGCCGCGCTGTCCTATTGATTTCAATGGGCAGGAGCGGTGAAGGAGCGGTATACACTCGGCTCCTTCACCGCTCCGAAGATGCTGCTAGCAGGGCTTTTTTTACCATCCTGCTAGCGCACCGCTCCAGTCCTCGGGGCTTTCACACTGGAGACAAAGCAGCGGCACTTTCGGGTCGGTTTGCAGGCACTATTATTAGCGCAATAGCGCCTGCAAACTGCCCCAGTGTGAAAGGGCCCTAACAGAAATAACAAAATTAAAAATACATAGCCCATTAGAAGAAAAAAAAAACATCTTTTGCTAAAATATTCACCTTTAATCCATTTATTTTCTACCCAGTAGAGACCAGTATCCAAAAATGTAGCCTCAGGCCCCTTTCACACTAGCAGTCCGGTGGAGTCCACCTGTCAGTTTTTCAAGTGGACCTTATCGTACAATCCATTTACCTCTATGGAGGCAGTTTACACCTGCCTACATTATTATTATTATTATTATACAGGATTTATATAGCGCCAGCAGTTTGCGCAGCAGTTTACAACATGAGGGCAGACAGTACACTTTATACAAAAAAAGGCTACGCTGCCACTTAAAAGTGAATACAAAAATAATTTTGTATTCACTTTTAAGTGGCAGCGCAGCCTTTTTTTGTATACAGTGTTTAGTAAGTGGATGTGTCTCACATTTATGGTTGCAGCAGCACAAACCAACTTTTTTTCACAATACATATCACATATTTTCTCAGATTGGATTTTGAGATAGCGCAGTAATTTTTCCTGTTTGAAGACTGTACACTTACAATACAAATCAATACAGGAGGGATCAGAGGGCCTTGCTTGTTAGAGCTTACAATCTAGAAGGGAACATCTAATCTGACCTGCTAAAAACAGACAGATTGGGATCTGTTCCCCTTCTGTCTAGTGCAGGGGTCTCAAAGTACCGGCCCGCGGACCGGTTAAAAATGGCCCGCAGGCAGGGCTGATAAAGGACTAGAGGTCGACCGATATTTGGCCATTAGGTCGATATATAGCACTGGCCGCTGCTCTTCCTTCCTTCTCCACACTCAGCGCTTGATGCTTGTGTGAAACTGACACGTAACAGGAGGAGAGAGACAGAGGGATCTGTCAGATTTGAGGTTGATGTCGGGGGTGGGCGGGACCCGGCCGGGGTGGGCGGGACCCGGCCAATATCAAACACCAGCCAATGGGATCTGGGCGGGCAGCTACGTGTATGTGGCCCGCCCCTTTTCTTAAGCAGCCCAATCATTGGCTGGAGTTTGACAGCTGCTGGCCCCGCCCACCTCGGCCGGGTCCCGCCCACCCCGACATCAACCTCAATTCTGACAGATCCCTCTGTCTCTCTCCTCTGTGCTACGTGTCAGCTTCACACAAGCATCAAGCGCTGAGTGTGGACAGCTCCTTGTCAGTTTCACACACTGTTACACTCCGCTCAGTGTGAAACCTGCCAGTGGCACCTGCCTGTGCCAATCAGTGCCATCTGTCAGTGCCATCTGTCAGTGCCAGCTGCCAGTGCCACTGCCAATCAGTGCCACCTGCCAGTGCCAACCAGTCTGCCATTGCCACCTCCAACCAGTACCACCTGCCAGTGCCACCTGCCACCGCCAATCAGTGCCACCACCAACCAGTGCCTGCCAGTGCCACCGCCAACCAGTGCCCCTGCCAATCAAAGCCACCTGCCAGTGCCACCTTCCGCCACCTGCAAGTGCCACGCCAATCAGTGCCACCTGCCAGTGCCAACCAGTGCTTGCCAGTGCCACCTGCCACCACCTGCCAGTGCCACGCCAATCAGTGCCACCTGCCAGTGCCACGCCAATCAGTGCCACCTGCCAGTGCCACACCAATCAGTGCCACCTGTCAGTGCCAATAGTGCCACCTGCCAGTTCCAAACCAGTGCCACCTGCCAGTTTCAAACCAGTGCCACTTGCCAATGCCTGCCAGTGCCACCTTCCAGTGCCAACCAGTGCCACTGCCAATAAGTGCCACCTGCCAGTGCCATTGCCAATCAGTGCCACCTGCCAGTGCCATCTGTCAGTGCCAATCAGTGCACCCTCCAAACAGTGCAACGTGCCACCTGCCAGTGCCACCTGCCAGTGACAGACAGTGCCACCTGCCAGTGCCACCTGCCTAAGCCAACCAGTGCCATCTGTACTGAGGACATCAAGTGTTTGGTAGAGTGACAGGAGCAAGCAGGGAGGAGTGGAGTGGGTGAGGTTTTTTTTTTTTCAAATCGGCCTAAAATATCGGCCACAAAAATCGTCATCATATATCGGCCATCGGCTTTACCTCTCCATCTCTTCTGTCCTCTCCGCTGCACGCTGCTGCAGCCCAGAGAGAGAACAGAGCTGAGAATGGAGCGGAGGAAGGATCCGCTCATCGATCCGCCCACCTAGGCATTGACGATCGACCAGAGCTCCAAACCAGGGTCCTGCTGCCACCTCAGGGCGGGAGATTGTGTTCTCTGGGTCCCCTGTCACTAGGCCTGTATGGAAGCCAGGAGGAGAGGATTTGGGAGGCAGATGATCCTGACTGCCAGGAGAGGTGAGTGAGCCATCACACTGAGGCAAAGTCCTTAGTGGGGTGACTGGGGTAGAAATTTGTGCAGTGTGGGGGGTATTTTATGCAGTGTGGAGGGTGATTGTGCAGTGTGGGGGGTAATTGTGTAGTGTGGGGGTATTTTATGGAGTGTGGGGGGTATTTTATGGAGTGTGGGGGGTATTTTATGGAGTGTGGGGGGTATTTTATGGAGTGTGGGGCTATTTGTGCAGTGTGTGGCTATTTGTGCAGTGTGGGAGGGGTAATGCTGGGTAGTTAATAATGCGTTTGCTGACACCAATGCTGGGTTAATAATGCGCTTACGGACACCAGTACTGGGTATAATGCGTTTGCTGACACCAGTGCTGGGTATAGTATAGTATATTATTGCTGGTATAGTTCATTGCTTTTGAAGTTTTAAAAGTTTGCATGCGGCCCCCCATGGGATATGAAAACTTGTCATGTGGCCCTCAGGCAATTTGAGTTTGAGACCCCTGGTCTAGTGGATCAGATCAAATGGCAGTTGGGTGTAAACAGACAGGCAGTCCATTTACATCTGACTGCCCATAGAGGAGAGTGAGCTGTGTCTGTATCTGCTCTGCATAAGCAGACATGGAGCAGCCATCCGCCTGTTCGGTGGAGATTAGCAGACCTCCTGGCGGAGCCCGCCCCATGTGAAAGGGCCCTTATCGCAACATCCATAACAATTCTCCAAGACAGCTTTAAACCTGATTGGTGGCTGAAAGAACCTTGTTACTCTTTATATGTGTTTACAAAAAGATTTATATATGTTAGAGACAGCAAGTGTGTATTCCAGTATAACAAGCAGAAGCATATTAGGATCACCAAATCACCAACAAAACTGGCTAGAGTGGAATACTCAGCAATTCCTGCAAAAAAACTAAAACCTGTAGCTTGAATCCGATACTGTATATATATCTAGGTTTAAAATTTAGTTTTGATTGGAGTATACTGGTAACCTACAATGTATTCTATTTGTGTTAAAGACCTGATTTGACCTGTTATATATTTTTCTAAAGCATATCAATTAGTGGTGTTTTTTTTTGGTTTGCATAAAGTAATATTTATTGCGGGTGAAGATGATAATGATATTCTGTGGTCATGTTGTGCAGTGTTTGTGTGTACAGATATACCAGTCTGTAGAATAAGGTCACTGGAAATTGCTTAACATTTTTAAACATTGCCCCGTTTTCTCACATTACACTGTAGTATGAATTGACATAATATTTTTTATTTCAGTCATTTTCAGTAGCTTGGCCTTTACTGCTGAAAGTAATTTACACAATGCATAATAGTGTGAAACTGTTCATTTTATACATTAGCAATTTTAAAACTTTAATGTAATTACATACTTCCGTATAGTGTTGGAACTAGTTTAAGCACCCGCTGATGGTTTAGTAGCAGTACTTCTATTTATTGGCAGTATATATGGAAAATCAAACTAAAATAAAAAGCAACCTAATGCAACACAAAACATGTCATGAAAGGTAAATAATGTTTTAAGTTCATCCATTCAAACTTTTTTTTTTAATTATGAAAGTTTTATTTTTCCAGGTGGAGTTTATATTTAATGATTTTGTCAGTAAAAACTTTGCAGTGGCTTATATGCTCTTATATTTTCAATCCCTCTCAAACAGAGATGAGATTTGGGATCACAGCTACTAGTAATGAATAACGTTTGTTGGATATTCGCTTAATAATAAAAAAAAACTGAAAAAACCTGAATCTTAATATACTGTCTGACCTTTATCAAGTCCAATTTGCAACCTTCTGGTTAAAAAAGGGCAAAATTAAAAATACACCTAATTCTTTAAAGAACATGCTTGGGGGATATGTTAAACCTTCACATTGAGCCCCAGTAGGATGTACTTCAGTGAAAGTGACATTTCAAAAAAGAAAAACTATTGCCACATATTGATATCCCCACCTTGTTTATGTTTGTAAACAAAACAGCTGAGAGATCTCCGGTGATGACATTTATCTAATATGGTCATGGCCAGATTTGGTCTATGATGTCAGCTAGTATCCATGGCCTGTTTAATGACATTCAGCTGCAGGCCAGGGAGCTGTCATTTGCAGCAAGGGAAATAATCTTCCATACAGGTCATCATGTTTGTGTTGGCGGGTCATCAGGGCATCATCCAATGGGATTAACGATGGCTCTACATCACTGGATGACGTGATTGCTGCTGGAAGTACGTTGTGTGACATTTTTTTTATAACTTTTTCTATGGTATCTGTGTTTATTTACTTTGTCAATTTTTTGTGAATAAGTAACAAGGGGGGCTATAGAACAGATAGCTAAGGGCCCTTTTTCTTAAAGGGGCTTCCACATTCTGATAATTCACCTCATACCCACAGGGACAAGGATGTGGGAATGGGGCCCTTTTGGGCATCACAATTGTTGTCAGGAGCTGGACTACGGAAAAGTGGAGAAGGAGACATTGTCCTCTTTACAGTCAGTGTTACTTTCACTTTATACTGCTATACTGGATGTTGTGTTGTATCTCCTCCAGTCAGCAGGGGGAGAGCTTTAGCCAGGAAAGCCTATGAACTTCTATGCAGAACACTGAGGGTCATGGGAATTATAGTTTCAGATATCTATCTTGGGCACATATCCATGGGAAGGGGGGGAGATAACATTGTAAATGTCACATAAATAATAAATGGTGATTACTGTGGATAAACCATGCTGAGAAAATGTCTGAAAATGCTGAGAAAAAGTAAGTTTCTGAAAAGGCTGAGAAAGCTCTTGCAGACTGTGTGGATGACTCTTACTACAAATTACAACAACTGCCTAGCTGGCAGCTGAATGTCAACAAACCAGTAGGCTGATGTCATTGATCAAATATGGCATCACTCTGGATGCCCACCAGCTTGTTTACAATTTGAAACAAGCCAGCAAGCAGGTGGCTGGAAGGCTTCATTTAGTGGTAGTACTAATACTACCAATAAATGAATGGCTTTTGGCTGGAGCAGCTAGAGTTTCAGGTGAACTGGCAAATTCTGTTCATTTAATCTACCTATTCCAAAAACTGCAAACAGGTTAGATTTGATTCAAATTCATAATTTATCCAAAATCAAACCTCATCCGTACCAGCTGCCATGGGTTAACAGTGAGTCCCCAGGACTTGCAAAGTTCTCAAATCGCAAGCTTTAGGCCAAAATCTTTGCAGAAAAGCAGTGAAAAGGAACAACCTATAATGCAGTACATACTGTAGCCTTTATCTCTTGCCAGCTGAGTAACAAGAACTAATGATTTGTTGTAATAGATACCTCAGCTTTATAATGGGGATTGACCAAATATGGCCATGTCCTTCTTTGGTCAGTAATGTCACCTGGGATACCCTGTCCCTTTGTATACATTGCACAGCAGGGCCTGAGAGCTGTTATTTATGGTAAGTGGTCGATGGAAGCAGATCTGCAGCAGGTGGATTTTTTTTTTGGGTGAGTCGGTGGGCGCTGCTCATTATGATTGTATGAATCTGCATCACTGGATGCCATGATTGACAATAGACTTACATTATGGAACATTCTTTTTTTAATTAAGGACTTGTCAAAAAGTGTGTGTTTATTTACGATTAATATTTTTTGTGAAAGTAGAGATACTACGCACCCCTTGCTCATTCACATATAGGGGAGCCAGTATGTGGGGAATCCTCTATTTTTAAAGGGGACTTCCAGATTCTGATAAGCTCCTTGTCCACAGACCCCTACAACCATTGGGCCAGGGTTGTGTGGAAGAGGTCCCTTTCCTCATCAACATGGGGACAAGATGCTTTGCCAGGGGGGCCCCCCCTTGTCTAGGTAGCTCCCTATATTGAGGGCATGTGGCCTAGAATGTTTCAGGAGGCGGCTGCATAGCCTTTCCTCCCTTTTCTGGCAGACCAGCCTGCTTGCTCTGATAAGAGACTGGAATGGAATTTGTGGGGGGGGCACACTTTTTTTTGTTCTGTTTTTGTATGTTTAGTCCCCCTTGACATCCATACATGACCCTCATCAAGGATAAGTGTCTGGTATGTATTTTTAGGAGAAACCCCATGCCTTATTTTATGCAGGATCCCCTATCAATATCTCTACCAGACCCTCATCTAGGGTAAGTGCCTGGTATAAATGAAGGAAATTTGAGCGTTTACAAACTATGGGATGTTTTTATTCATTTTTATGGCGATCAGTATCTTTAATGGCGGTGATCAGTGACTTATAGTGCGACTGCAATATTGTGGCAAACATTCTGACACTGACACTTTTGGCACTTTTTGGGGACCAGTGACACTAATACAGCGATCAGTGCTAAACAAATATGCACTGTCACTGTACTAATGACACTGGCTTGGAAGGGGTTAACATCAGGGGCGATGAAAGGGTTAACTGTGTGCCTAGCCTATGTTTTACTTCCGTGTGGGAGGTGCTTTTACTAGGGGAGGACATGGATCTATCTCCCTGCTTTGCAGAGACACAGGATCCATGCCTTTCTTCCTGTCAGAACGGCGATATGCTTTGTTTACATAGACATTCTGAGTCTCTGCAGGATGCTAACAGTCCATATTCCCATCGCACATGTTCCTGAAATGAGCTCTAAAAGTACCGGGTGCTGTAGCGACTGTCAGCTGGATACTGGAACATGCACAATAATATAGATATTCGCCAGTACACCAAAGATCTTCAATTCCATACAATCGGCTTCTATTTAAAGAAAGATCTCAGAACAGTGTAGTACACTAAAGCAGTATTTTTATGCCAAAGAAATGTAGCAGACTATGTTTTGGCCTACATTTATGAAGAAAGATTATTTGTTTGCAAAATTTTATAACAGAATCTAAGAATTGCATGTTTTGTTTTATTTTCAAAATGTTCACTATTTTTTTCATTTATATATCAAAAACTAGAAAACCCAGTAGTGATTAAATACCACCAAAATAAATCTCTATTTGTGTGGAAAATATGATAAAAATGTAATTTGCATACAGTGTTGCATGGCCGAGCAATTGCCAGTTAAAGTAGCACTGTGCTGAATAGCAAAAAATGCCCTGGTCATGAAGTGGGTAAAACCTTCCGGTGGTCAAGTGGTTAAGGGTCACTACAGTAAAGTAAGCCTCTTACGTTGTGCAGTAAAGGGAAAATACAGCAGACTTTAAGCATGATCAAGCAGAAGAAGCTCTTTCTTACAAAAATACTATTTTACAAAGATGTATGTTAGCACCATGAAATGTTCACATTTGTACTTATGCTGAAAAAGGGGAACCCTTGGACAATGGCAAAAACAGAAGCAATTGGCTGGGAAAATCTATTTTGTCCAGTAGCTTTTTGAGGCTAATGCAAAGCCAAGCTCTGTCAGCACATGCTGGAAGCAGTCTACACCCATATAAATGTTCCCCAATCTGACCATATGTAGCACTGTCCCTGTAGGGCTTGCTTTGTGTTGACTTCTTAGGTCTCCCTCTAATTACCTGCAGAGAGTTGCTGGGGGGTTTTCACATATCCCCCCTTACTCCTGTTTGTTTGTTGCTCAATAAACAGTCCAGGGTATTTTTTTTTATATTTATTGTGGAACTTGGATGGGAGAAGGGAATAGTGGGATACTCCAACTGAACTATTCACAGTAGATAAGAACAACTCTTACATGGCCTCACCAGATTACTTGTGCAAGCAGACACGCTGCTTTTACCATACTGCAACTTGTATGGAAGAATTCAGTTTTCTTGCTCTCTCTAGCAGCAGACTTGATGCAACTACTTATATTTAGGACACTCTCTAGCATCCCCTTGACTGACACCCATCCACTGACTCTTCTAGCTGAAGGGATGGCCCTCACAGGACAGGCCCCATGACACAGATCTGTACTCACAGTAGGCAGAATCAGATCCTTCCTGGTGTCTCCCTTCCAGTCAGCTCTGCAGGACCTCTGGGTTCAGTTTCTCTCTGACTTTCAGGCCTTCAGGTCGACTACCCAAGGCCGCATAGCAACTACAGAAGGGGGGCAGCCGCCCTCTCCCTCCAGAACCCCGCACTCCAGCTGAAGACCCAGAGCACATGTGCCCTTTGGCACTTATACAGTCACCTAGCATGCAACAAGGCACTCTCCTCTGCCAATCACCAGGGTGTAACAATTCCTGTGCCCTCACTTGTCAGCTTTCTTCCCACTGTCCAATCTGCCTCCCTTTGGACCAGTGTGAAATGTTCAGACAAGCTGAGCTGCACCTGAGCACCATGAGCAGACCTCACCAATAGATCCTGTTCCCTGGTAGGCAGAAAGCATTGTAAATTTACCTAATGATCCTCCTGTTAGGCAGAAAGACCCAAAACTACACTCTCTTCTAGCACCTACCTAGGAGGGTGCTACACAAAGTCGATCCTATTGAGGGGACTTTTACTTTTATCACCTCGGCTTTCATCCAGTCACCCTTACCATTTTACATTTTCTCCATTCTTCTTTCAACCTTTTATACCCCCTTTTCACAATTTTATTTATTTTTTGTTGCTTTTAATACTACCTGTTGTGACTCATATCAGTTGTAAATCCTGTAAATTTAAAGATTTGCACCTGTCAGTTTGCCATTCCTTGAAACACTTTATTAAACTTTATAGAAAAAAAAAAACTTTAATTACTAAAAGATAGCCATAATGCAGTTATTCAATCAAAGATTTAGTGATTCTGTCTGTTGGGTCACATTACCGACAATGGCACGGCTGTGTTTATGTTAGTTACATAGTTAGCCCGATTAAAAAAAGACGCAAGTCCATCTGATTCAACCAATACAAGTTAGTATTAAAAGTGTTTCTTAACAGACATTTACATTTCAGTGAAAAACACCTTTGCAGGTGGGATGAATGAGATTTGGCAATATACTGTAAGTGCAGAAGTAAACCCTAATTTACATTTGGACTTTAGAGGTACCACTCAGGAATGAGTACATATGTAACATCACTTGTTTTTTTTAAATTATATTATTGTATAAAATCAACACTAAACATTAAAAGGTCATAAGGTGATACATCATTGTTATCTGTTATGCACACTTGTATGCATACGGTTAGCCTAACGCCATTGCCTAAATATAAGCTCTTTTTCATCTCTACATAATAACTATACAGTCAATCTGCATATAAAATAGTTACGGCAAATTGTAGGCTGATATCCCTTTGCTGACGCGTTTCACAGATTTACTATGCTTCATCAAGATGGAACAATGAAGTCACTGTGAAAGTCATACAATACATTTTTTAGGGTCAACACAATATTTTCCAAAGAACACTCATATACCAGTAATATATAGTATATACTTAACAGTTTTGTAGTAACTCTTCTGTGGGGAAAATCCAGCTAACATCTGTGGTGACCCCTATGTCTGCCCAGGGAGTGATTTTTAAAGTTGTTCTAGTTATAATACAAAGACACATGTCGCTACAAAACTGTTAAGTATGTACTTTGCATTATTAATAAAAAAACATTAAAAATTTATCCCCGAATGTTACCTGAAGTATGAATATAAATTGGGCTTTAGTTTGAGATGAGTATATGTATGTGTTACTGGATGTGCCTTTATCTGTCTATATAGGTATAGCAGTGTTATAGGTATAATGTATTTTTTTAACGGCATAGCTAATCTATTTATTATATTAGATATGTTCACAACACACAGTTTGAATAATTTATTTGCGTAATAAATATACCTAAATAGTTGATGTACATACAAATACTGACAAATGCATGACAATAAAAGAAAGTTTTACTCTGAAAGAGCCGTACTTGCCCATGCTACTTACATCTGGCATTGTATCAGCAAAAGCCATGAATAAACTCCAAATATCAAAGTTGTGTTTAGCACATTTCACTTTTTCCCTTTTGGCCGAGGGGGTCTCTAGGAAGTCAAAAATCTCAGCTCGCTTGCAAATTGATTTACACATACTGAGATTTCCAGCAAAAATGTTTCATGCTTTGTCAGTATGACACCAAGGAAGCACATGTTAGAATCTCCTGTGTACCAGCGATTGTTTTCTTACAAGGAGCCTTTCCTGCGGCATGCAGTGATTTAAAGAATGATTGGCAGAAAGTATAGCTTTGAATAAATGAATAACAAACATATGTTCCACTTCTTTGCTCTAAGAGCAGCAGCAGTCATGTTTTAGATAAGGCACTTGCAGAGCAGCACCTGTGGTTCGTCGGATATTTTTTGGAGTCCCAGCAAGGCTAACTAAAAGGCAAACTGACCAAAGTGAAGTAAGCCCTAGTTTAAATTAGTGTTATCCAAATAATTCAATCGACTATGCTGCAGACTGTTCATTTCTCTCTCTTACACTGCCATCTACTGGTTGTGTTAAAAAACAATATTTAATTGTATACATAAGCCAAATTTCATATTTTTCTTGTGTTTTGGATAAGAGATGGTTGTTAAATATGTAACACAGTCAGACAAAAAAAATACATGTGTTATAGGACTTACAATTAAATATAAAGTCAACTTTATTAATGTATAAAACCATAAGCTGAAATAGCTTAAAGCTGAACTCCAAGTAGATATGAAAGACAGAGATTAATGCAGCTCTCTATTCATAAATACATCACTTAATTCATTTTTAAATATAAGCAGTGTAATTACATGAATTTGGTATCAGTCTTTTCTAACTATGCCTGCCCCTACTGCCACCCTTTCAATTCATATAAGCTGTACTATAGCTTCCATGAATGTAAAGTGCTCTATGAATGAAGGAGCCCCACCTTTTATTTATCTGCCCATTCTTCATAAATAGAGCGCTTTACATTCATGGAAAATATAGTATATCTTCTATGAATGGAGGAGGGGAGCAGAAAAGGCAGGAATAGTCGGCACCAGGGTTGTCAATCCCCCATGACTTTTTTACTGACATAACATGTATGTGACAGAACAATTTTTTTTACTGACAACCTGCAATATGAAAAAAACTTTAATTATAAGTGAAGACGATCAATATTTAATAACCTCCCACTGGCTTATATTGTAATGGGCCAATTAAAAAAATATATTATGGAGTTAAACTACCCCTTTAAAGTTGAAGTTTTATTTGCCTTTCCTGCTCCCCCTTTCCCATTCCTCATCAGAATGCTATTTAAAGTTTTAAATAATACTATATAATTTTTAGATACCCTATTTTTGACCCAGTGATGTCATCAGTGGGACTCTGTGCTTCTATATGCAATGCAGGCAGACCATGGCTGGTGGAAAGGGCTAGCAAGTCCCTGAAATCATTACAGCATCCTGCCTCAGTACTCCTCTCAAGATCCCTCCATCCTGATACAAACAGGAGGCTGGTTCTTTGGAGGAATTATGCAAATATTAAAATGCCTTGATGGGTGGATGTCAATCTGGAGAAGTGGAAATTCCAAGACAGGCTGTATTTACATGTAGACTGCTCTAGGTTATATACCCACATGTGATGCTGAGCCCCCATTTTAGAAAGTACAATAAATCCAATAAATCAAAGGGGTGAGCCAATGACAGTCACACTAGGGAGCAAAAGGCTACGTGATGCAGTCTGAAGGTAAGTATGAAGTTTAGTTTTAATTTGAAGCAAGTTAAACATTTCTGTACATACAGTAATTGCAAGAAAATACAGATATCAGCAAATGAGAAAGGAAGCTGCAGGTTAGGACTTAGGCATTTGCAGTGTACATGCACGCACTTATTTTTACCTGTAATTTCAGATCCTTTGCGTTAAAAGCTTTACTTTTACACGGCTTGACAATATTTAGTTCAAATATATGTTTATTCAAGATTTTCAGAATACAAAGAGTACAAAAACCCATGAAGTTGTGGAAAGTCATCAATATCGTCAACCAACATCGTAATCTATCTCCCAAGAAAATTACAACCTAAAAATAGAAAAACATAGAAAATAAAGAGAGACATAAATAATATAGACATAAACAATTCTTATTGCGTCTAGCATGATGTTGGCGGGGGGGCACGCTCTGCATCTTGGGTATGTATAGCCGAGGCCAGCCAGTCCATCCCTCCTCTTGTTCTGATCACCAGAGAGACACGTTCACATAAAGCTACTGTCATCACTTATGTAAGTTTTTCTGTCCATTCATCGTTTTTTTCCTTCACATTTTACTTTGGTTTTCTTGAGCACTTCTTCACTTTCGTTTTTATTGGTCTCTTTATGGTTTGATCACTATATTGATGCTCACTGTTGTCGGGTTCCCTTTACCAGTATATCCACGGCTGTGGTGGGCAATGTATTCATTTCTTCTTTTCTTTTCCACACTTTTGTCACATTTTCATGTCCACACTTCGGTCACATTTTAATGGCCTCTTCTGGCCTTGGTGGACACACCTTATAGATACTTGCACATTCTTCTTGCATTTATGTATGTATATCATTCACACATACCGTATATTCTTTACAATATGGCACACTCCTTTTGCATTCATGCATATTATTTGCACATGTTATTTTTTATAATATGGCACATATCATTATATTTTTTAGAGTGGTGCAGATTCAGTTGTGCTCCCTATTTTCCACTTTTATCTCAATTCAAGCTCGGCAATCTAGCCTGCTTATTGGCTGTCCCCTTGGTCTTGGACGCATGCTCCTGCCTCAGCCCCAGGGCTGACATTATATTGGACACCCTTGTCTTTCTTTTAGCAGCTGGGCCATCATTTATTTCATTAGCTGACACGTAAGTGTTAGGCCCTTTGTTTTAATAACATCTTCCCCCCTCTGTTTACATAGGGAATCTCCATTAATATACCAGATTTTGCCACCTATATTTATAGATATCTCTGACATTACACTCCTGACTAGAGGATGGATCCTCAAAACACGTAGTTATTTTATGTCATAATAGTCTGACTTTTTACAACTTATATTTATCATGTACCTGCTTACAAATGCCATCATGTATCTATATACTATGAACTCATTTTACTAATTATATGAATGCCAGCTTTCTATGGAATTTGTTTCAGTAATTGCATCATGTAATTGGAGAATATTTTTAATTCTGTTTGTACAATAAATTAATTTCTATTTCATGTATTTTGTACCATTACTCTATTAAGTGACTGGCCTCACACAAAGTCCCATGACCATAGTTCTTTGCATACATAGAGACATAAATACGTTCACCACATATGGAACAATCTGGAAATAAATATAATGAACCACTAAGCCAAACAAATAGTGAAAAAATTCCTATGCATGTGTATAATGCATGTCAGTATATACAATGCATGTCTGCAAAATATCACTTAATATGCTTATCCCATGATGTGTGTTAATGACTTCTCCATGATTTACAATGTGTGACCAACCACCACCACAATAAGTAAATGGGTTTACCCTCACCTCATAAGTTGGACTTTACTGAAAAGAGATCAAAAAGCGCTTATGGTATGCCACAATGCACATTCTAGGTGCTCCTGTTGAAACTTTCATCTAGGCACTTCCTCATATGTTTTCTTTAGTAAGGCACTCAAGAACAAGAAGAAACTCCATAGTGTAAAACCATATGTTTTATTAGAATAAAAAATCTTTTTAAAGTTATACTCACAAAGATGTCGCTTAAAGAAACAAAAGTGTGAATTTTAAAGGCTAATATGCAAGTTATTGTCCTAAAAAGGGTTTGGGGACCCGGGTCCTGCCCCAGGGGACATGTATCAATGCAAAAGAAAGTTTTAAAAATGGCCGTTTTTTCGGGAGCAGTGATTTTAATGATGCTTAAAGTGAAAAAATAAAAGTGAAATATTCCTTTAAATATCATACCTGGGGGGTGTCTATAGTATTCCTGTAAAGTGGCGCATGTTTCCCGTGTTTAGAAAAGTCCCTGCACAAAATGGCATTTCTAAAGGAATAAAAGACATATAAAACTGCTTGCGGCTTTAATGTAATGTCGGGTCCCGGCAATATGGATGAAAATTACTCAGAAAAAAGGCATGGGTAACCCCCCAGCCCATTACCAGGCCCTTAGGGTCTTGTATGGATATTAAGGGGAACCCCGCACCCAAATTAAAAAAAGAAAAGGCGTATATACGCTAAACAGCAGTATACAGGCGGTCCAAACAAGACAGGGACTGTAGGTTTGTTCTTCAGTTGAATCTGTTCGTAATTTGTAACAGGTACATTTTTTAAGTGTAGCTCCAGGCAAAAAATCTATTTTTAAGCTTTTTGGATAACATAGGGAAGGGTTATCATCACCCCTGTAACATTTGTTTTGCTGTCTGTGCCCTTGTTCAGAACATTTCACCTCACTTTCTGTCCCAATGACAATTTAATTTTGAAAATGTGGGGTTTTTAGGGAAAAAAGGATTGGTGATAATAAAGCATCAGCGGAGACACCTTTTTCCCATATTAACTCTTACCGGAGAGAATTTCCCTTCTTAGGGGTAGATTTCCTTTCACTTCCTGTTGTCTCCCTCTATTTGTAAGTAGGGGTTGTTTGTAAGGTGGATGTTTGAAAGTAGGGGACCGCCTGTATATACTATACGGCCTGCCCTATATACTCTGCAGAAATTTGGGCCTTAGGTGTTGCTAGTGCCACAACACTGTAAGTCCTCACAGTTACTCTTGGTGGGCGCTGGAACGGGCCCTGCTGTGAAATATTATATAAAGAATTGTAATTACATGCCCCTGTTGAACAGGGTCAGAAAAATTGGGCCTTTGGTGGTGGTGTGGTGGTGTTGCCACAAAACTGTAAGCCCCCACAGTTACTCTTGGTGGGCGCAGGAACGGGCCCTGCTGTGAAATATTAGATCAAAAATTGTAATTACACGTCCCTGTTAAACAGGGGCAGAAAAATTGGGTCTTAGGCAGTGGTGGTGGTGCCACAACACTGTAACCCCTCACAGATTCTGTTGAGCACAGGAACGAGCCCTGCTGTGAAATATTAGATCAAAAATTGTAATTACATGTCCCTGTTAAACAGGGGCAGAAAAATTGGACCTTAGGCACTGGTGCTGGTGCCAGAACACTGTAACCCCTCACAGATACTCTAGTTGAGCGCAGGAACGTGCCCTGCTGCAAAATATTACAGCAAACATTGTAATTACACGCCCCTGTTAAACAGGGGTAGAAAAATTGGGCCTTAGGCGGTGGTGGTGGTGCCACAACACTGCAACCCCTCACAGATACTCTAGTTGAGCGCAGGAATGAGCCCTGCTGCAAAATATTACAGCAAAAATTGTAATTACACGCCCCTGTTAAACAGGGGCAAAAAATTGGGCTTAAAGCACTGGTGGTGGTGCCCAGAAACAAAAATGTTCTTAGAAGCTAGCAACTAGGGATAAGCCGAACCTGCGAACGGACCAAAAGTTTGCGCAAACTTTAGAACCCCATTAAAGTCTATGGGACTCGAACGTTCAAAATCAAAAGTGCTAATTTTAAAGGATAATATGCATGGTATTGTCCTAAAAAGGGTTTGGGGACCTGGGTCCCAGGGGACATGTATCAATGCAAAACAATTTTTAAAAACAGCCGTTTTTTCGGGAGCAGTGATTTTAATGATGCTTAACCACTTCAGCCCCGGAAGGATTTACTCCCTTCCTGACTAGAGCACTTTTTACAATTTGGCACTGCGTCGCTTTAACTGCTAATTGCGCGGTCATGCAATGCTGTACCCAAACGAAATTTGCGTGCTTTTCTTCCCACAAATAGAGCTTTCTTTTGATGGTATTTGATCACCTCTGCCGTTTTTGCGCTATAAACTGAAAAAGACCGAAAATTTTGAAAAAAAATGATATTTTCTACTTTTTTGTTATAAAAAAAAATCCAATAAACTCAATTTTAGTCATACATTTAGGCCAAAATGTATTCAGCCACATGTCTTTGGTAAAAAAAATGTCAATAAGTGTATATTTATTGGTTTGCGCAAAAGTTATAGCGCCTACAAACTAGGGTACATTTTCTGGAATTTACACAGCCTTTAATTTATGACTGCTTATGTCATTTCTTGAGGTGCTAAAATGGCAGGGCAGTACAAACCCCCCCCCCAAATGACCCCATTTTGGAAAGTAGACACCCCAAGGAAATTGCTGAGAGGCATGTTGAGCCCATTGAATATTATTTTTTTTGTCCCAAATGATTGAATAATGACAAAAAAAAAAGAAATTTACAAAAAGTTGTCACTAAATGATATATTGCTCACACAGGCCAAGGGCATATGTGGAATTGCACCCCAAAATACATTTAGCTGCTTCTCCTGAGTACGGGGATACCACATGTGTGGGACTTTTTGGGAGCCTAGCCGCGTACGGAGCTCCGAAAACCAATCACCGCCTTCAGGATTTCTAAGGGCGTAAATTTTTTATTTCATTCTTCACTGCCTATCACAGTTTCGGAGGCCATGGAATGCCCAGATGGCACAAACCCACCCCCCCCCCCAAATGACCCCATTTTGGAAAGTAGACATCCCAAGCTATTTGCTGAGAGGCATGGTGAGTATTTTGCAGCTTTCATTTGTTTTTGAAAATGAAGAAAGACCAGAAATTTTTTTTTTTTTAATTTTCATAACTTTGTGAAAAAAGTGAGGTCTGCAAAATACTCACTACACCTCTCAGCAAATAGCTTGGGGTGTCTACTTTCCAAAATAGGGTCATTTGGGGGGGGGGGGGTATGTGCCACCTGGGCATTCCATGGCCTCCGAAACTGTGATAGGCAGTGAAGAATGAAATCAAAAATTTACGCCCTTAGAAAGCCTGAAGGCGGTGCTTGGTTTTCGGGGTCCAGTACGCAGCTAGGCTCCCAAAAACTCTCACACGTGTGGTATCCGCATACTCAGGAGAAGCAACAGAATGTATTTTGGGGTGTAATGTCACATATTCCCATGGCATGTTTGAACAATATATCATTTAGTGACAACTTTGTGCAAAAAAAAAAAAAAAAAATTGTCTCTTTCCCGCAACTTGTGTCACAATATAAAATATTCCATGGACATGCCTCTCAGCAAATAGCTTGGGGTGTCTACTTTCCAAAATGGGGTCATTTGGGGGGGTTGGAACTGTCCTGGCATTTTATGCACAACATTTAGAAGCTTATGTCACACATCACCCACTCTTCTAACCACTTGAAGACAAAGCCCTTTCTGACACTTTTTGTTTACATGAAAAAATTAATTTTTTTTTGCAAGAAAATTACTGTGAACCCCCAAACATTATATATTTTTTTAAAGCAAATGCCCTACAGAATAAAATGGTGAGTGTTTCATTTTTTTTTTTCACACAGTATTTGCGCAGCGATTTTTCAAACGCATTTTTTGGGGAAAAAACACACTTTTTTAAATTTTAATGCACTAAAACACACTATATTGCCCAAATGTTTGATGAAATAAAAAAGATGATCTTAGGCCAAGTACATGGATACCAAACATGACATGCTTTAAAATTGCGTACAAACGTGCAGTGGCGACAAACTAAATACATTTTTAAAAGCATTTAAAAGCCTTTACAGGTTACCACTTTAGATTTATAGAGGAGGTCTACTGCGAAAATTACTGCCCTCGATCTGACCTTCGCGATGATACCTCACATGCATAGTGCAATTGCTGTTTACATTTGACGCCAGACCGACGCTTGCGTTCGCCTTTGCGCAAAAGCAGGGGGGGACAGGGGTGCTTTTTTTTTTTTCTTTTTTCTTTATTATTTTTTTGCTTTTCTATCTTATTTTTAAACTGTTCCTTTCATTTTTTTTTTTTTAATCATTTTTATTGTTATCTCAGGGAATGTAAATATCCCCTATGATAGCAATAGGTAGTGACAGGTACTCTTTTTTGAAAAATTGGGGTCTATTAGACCCTAGATCTCTCCTCTGCCCTCAAAGCATCTGACCACACCAAGATCGGTATGATAAAATGCTTTCCCAATTTCCAAATGGCGCTGTCTACATCCGGCGAAATCTAAGTCATGAAATACTCGTAGCTTCCGGTTTCTTAGGCCATAGAGATGTTTGGAGCCACTCTAGTCTCTGATCAGCTCTATGGTCAGCTGGCTGAATCACCGGCTGCATTCTCAGGTTCCCTGTTGGGACAGGAGAGCCAGAGAAAAACATGGAAGACGGTGGGGGGGCATTCCCTCCCACTGCTTGAAAAAGCAGTCTAGAGGCTAATTAGCTGCTAGGATTGCTTTTACATAAAAGCCGACCGCTGGCTGAAAAGAATGATACCAAGATGATACCTAAACCTGCAGGCATCATTCTGTTATAACCACTCAAAGTCCAGCAACATACCAGTACGTTGCTGGTCCTTGTTGGGCATATATTGTATTCTTTTTTTTTTCATGCAGCCTGTGGGCTGCATGAAAAAAAGAGATTGATCGGTGGGTATGCCCACCATTAGAATACCTCCCTTCATCCACCCACTTCTAATGATGGGCATACATGCACCGTTTATATGTGCCGAAGCATGGGGGCATCCTCCCGCAAAAGGTAGGAGCAAATCGCTCCTCCGCCCCTGCTGCCCCCATGCTTCTGCATATATCACCTCCGCTGGAGTCACGGCTTTATATATCGTGGGAGCAAACGCTGTTGCTGTCAAGATAAATAAATCCGCGCTGCAGCTGAATGGCGTACCTGAAGACAAAAAAATGGTTAACAATAAAACACAGTAAACGGTAAAGAATAAAAAATTGCATACCTGAAAAGCAAACATGATAAAATATAATAACAATAAAACATTGCAGAATAGAATACAGTAAAAAAGGGCAGAACAATAGAGAGAGAATAGAGAGAGAGAACAATAAAACAACAACTATTTTTGTTTTTATTTTATATTTTTTTGTGGTTTTTTTTTTTTTTTTACATGTTTTTTTGTAATTGTAACTTTTGTAACTGTAACCGGTTCCAGGTTCGGGTCTCTCAAAATGCGATGGCATCTTGGGAGACCCTGTGAAAGTGTGCCTAGTCTGTGCAATGCTGTACCCTACGCTAATACTCAACTAGTGTATGGTAGCGTTCAAAACATTCAACAATGAAAAGACCAGGATTGTCAGGACAGGAGGGACAATAATAGCGGGTGTCACTCCTATATCCGCGCTTGCTACAGACACGACATCTTTTTTGGGGGGGTTCGTTGAGTAGGGGTACTCGGGAGGACATAAAGAAAATGCCTCTCATGCAGCCGACTGCATTTGGTTGGGGATGTAAATGGGGGAAGTACGGGCGCTGCAGAAGTGGTGGGTTCCCAATTAGGATTGGCGAATGCAGCAGGAAGGGCATTATGGGCACGACGGGCCTGTGTTTGTCTTCTTCTTGGTGGCACCTCACATGAATAGTGCAATTGCTGTTTACATTTGACGCCAGACCGACGCTTGCGTTCGCCTTTGCGCGAGAGCAGGGGGGGACAGGGGTGCTTTTTTTTTTTTCTTTTTTCTTTATTATTTTTTTGCTTTTTTATCTTATTTTTAAACTGTTCCTTTCATTTTTTTTTTAATCATTTTTATTGTTATCTCAGGAAATGTAAATATCCCCTATGATAGCAATAGGTAGTGACAGGTACTCTTTTTTGAAAAAATTGGGGTCTATTAGACCCTAGATCTCTCCTCTGCCCTCAAAGCATCTGACCACACCAAGATCGGTGTGATAAAATGCTTTCCCAATTTCCCAATGGCGCTGTTTACATCCGGCGAAATCTAAATCATGAAATACTCGTAGCTTCCGGTTTCCTAGGCCATAGAGAAATTGGAGCCACTCTAGTCTCTGATCAGCTCTATGGTCAGCTGGCTGAATCACCGGCTGCATTCTCAGGTTCCCTGTTGGGACAGGAGAGCCAGAGAAAAACATGGAAGACGGTGGGGGGGCATTCCCTCCCACTGCTTGAAAAAGCAGTCTAGAGGCTAATTAGCTGCTAGGATTGCTTTTACATAAAAGCCGACCGCTGGCTGAAAAGAATGATACCAAGATGATACCTAAACCTGCAGGCATCATTCTGTTATAACCACTCAAAGTCCAGCAACATACCAGTACGTTGCTGGTCCTTGTTGGGCATATATTGTATTCTTTTTTTTTTCATGCAGCCTGTGGGCTGAATGAAAAAAAGAGATTGATCGGTGGGTATGCCCACCATTAGAATACCTCCCTTCATCCACCCACTTCTAATGATGGGCATACATGCACCGTTTATATGTGCCGAAGCATGGGGGCATCCTCCCGCAAAAGGTAGGAGCAAATCGCTCCTCCGCCCCTGCTGCCCCCATGCTTCTGCATATATCACCTCCGCTGGAGTCACGGCTTTATATATCGTGGGAGCAAACGCTGTTGCTGTCAAGATAAATAAATCCGCGCTGCAGCTGAATGGCGTACCTGAAGACAAAAAAATGGTTAACAATAAAACACAGTAAACGGTAAAGAATAAAAAATTGCATACCTGAAAAGCAAACATGATAAAATATAATAACAATAAAACATTGCAGAATAGAATACAGTAAAAAAGGGCAGAACAATAGAGAGAGAATAGAGAGAGAGAACAATAAAACGACAACTATTTTTGTTTTTATTTTATATTTTTTTGTGGTTTTTTTTTTTTTTACATTTTTTTTGTAATTGTAACTTTTGTAACTGTAACCGGTTCCAGGTTCGGGTCTCTCAAAATGCGATGGCATCTTGGGAGACCCTGTGAAAGTGTGCCTAGTCTGTGCAATGCTGTACCCTACGCTAATACTCAACTAGTGTATGGTAGCGTTCAAAACATTCAACAATGAAAAGACCAGGATTGTCAGGACAGGAGGGACAATAATAGCGGGTGTCACTCCTATATCCACGCTTGCTGCAGACACGACATCTTTTTTGGGGGGGTTCGTTGAGTAGGGGTACTCGGGAGGACATAAAGAAAATGCCTCTCATGCAGCCGACTGCATTTGGTTGGGGATGTAAATGGGGGAAGTACGGGCGCTGCAGAAGTGGTGGGTTCCCAATTAGGATTGGCGAATGCAGCAGGAAGGGCATTATGGGCACGACGGGCCTGTGTTTGTCTTCTTCTTGGTGGCACCTCACATGAATAGTGCAATTGCTGTTTACATTTGACGCCAGACCGACGCTTGCGTTCGCCTTTGCGCGAGAGCAGGGGGGACAGGGGTGCTTTTTTTTTTTTCTTTTTTCTTTATTATTTTTTTGCTTTTTTATCTTATTTTTAAACTGTTCCTTTCATTTTTTTTTTAATCATTTTTATTGTTATCTCAGGAAATGTAAATATCCCCTATGATAGCAATAGGTAGTGACAGGTACTCTTTTTTGAAAAAATTGGGGTCTATTAGACCCTAGATCTCTCCTCTGCCCTCAAAGCATCTGACCACACCAAGATCGGTGTGATAAAATGCTTTCCCAATTTCCCAATGGCGCTGTTTCCATCCGGCGAAATCTAAATCATGAAATACTCGTAGCTTCCGGTTTCCTAGGCCATAGAGAAATTGGAGCCACTCTAGTCTCTGATCAGCTCTATGGTCAGCTGGCTGAATCACCGGCTGCATTCTCAGGTTCCCTGTTGGGACAGGAGAGCCAGAGAAAAACATGGAAGACGGTGGGGGGGCATTCCCTCCCACTGCTTGAAAAAGCAGTCTAGAGGCTAATTAGCTGCTAGGATTGCTTTTACATAAAAGCCGACCGCTGGCTGAAAAGAATGATACCAAGATGATACCTAAACCTGCAGGCATCATTCTGTTATAACCACTCAAAGTCCAGCAACATACCAGTATGTTGCTGGTCCTTGTTGGGCATATATTGTATTCTTTTTTTTTTTCATGCAGCCTGTGGGCTGAACGAAAAAAAGAGATTGATCGGTGGGTATGCCCACCATTAGAATACCTCCCTTCATCCACCCACTTCTAATGATGGGCATACATGCACCGTTTATATGTGCCGAAGCATGGGGGCATCCTCCCGCAAAAGGTAGGAGCAAATCGCTCCTCCGCCCCTGCTGCCCCCATGCTTCTGCATATATCACCTCCGCTGGAGTCACGGCTTTATATATCGTGGGAGCAAACGCTGTTGCTGTCAAGATAAATAAATCCGCGCTGCAGCTGAATGGCTTACCTGAAGACAAAAAAATGGTTAACAATAAAACACAGTAAACGGTAAAGAATAAAAAATTGCATACCTGAAAAGCAAACATGATAAAATATAAAAACAATAAAACATTGCAGAATAGAATACAGTAAAAAAGGGCAGAACAATAGAGAGAGAATAGAGAGAGAGAACAATAAAACGACAACTATTTTTGTTTTTATTTTATATTTTTTTGTGGGTTTTTTTTTTTTTTACATGTTTTTTTGTAATTGTAACTTTTGTAACTGTAACCGGTTCCAGGTTCGGGTCTCTCAAAATGCAATGGCATCTTGGGAGACCCTGTGAAAGTGTGCCTAGTCTGTGCAATGCTGTACCCTACGCTAATACTCAACTAGTGTATGGTAGCGTTCAAAACATTCAACAATGAAAAGACCAGGATTGTCAGGACAGGAGGGACAATAATAGCGGGTGTCACTCCTATATCCGTGCTTGCTACAGACACGACATCTTTTTTGGGGGGGTTCGTTGAGTAGGGGTACTCGGGAGGACATAAAGAAAATGCCTCTCATGCAGCCGACTGCATTTGGTTGGGGATGTGAATGGGGGAAGTAGTGGTGGGTTCCCAATTAGGATTGGCGAATGCAGCAGGAAGGGCATTATGGGCACGACGGGCCTGTGTTTGTCTTCTTCTTGGTGGCAGCGGGACACTACTTGTGCTTGCCACCTCACCAGCTTGAACTGCACTTATGGGACTCGCCACGTCACCAAGTGTTACTGCAGTGCTGGTTTGACTACGACCGGGGTGTACTAGGCCGCTGGTGCTTGCCAGTTCACCAAAACGCTACCAAAAAAAAAACTGTTAGCGATCGCAGGGATCAGGCCTGACTCTGTGAACGCTGCAGTTATGCGTTTAGTGTTTTGTAAGTGACAGTGAACGATTGATACTGCACTTGGGTGGGCTGGGCTGGGCGGAGGGGCAAAACGCAGGTGCTAGCAGGTATCTGGGCTGATCCCGCTAACACTGCGTTTTTGGGAACCCTAAACTGCTGGGGACACTAGTATAGATCTGATCGGATCAGATATTGATCCGTTCAGATACTATACCACAAAGGGAGGTGTACGGTGCGTGCGTGGGTGTTAGCGGTACTGGCGCTAACCTGACGCTGCCTGGGGCTGGTGCTTGCCAGTTCACCAAAACGCTACCAAAAAACTGTTAGCGATCGCAGGGATCAGGCCTGACTCTGCAAAAGCTGCAGTTATGCGTTTAGTGTTTTGTAAGTGACAGTGATCGATCGATACTGCACTTGGGTGGGCTGGGCTGGGCCGGGCGGAGGGGCAAAACGCAGGTGCTAGCAGGTATCTGGGCTGATCCCGCTAACACTGCCCTTTGGGTCTTGTATGGATATTAAGGGGAACCCCGCACCCAAATTAAAAAAAGGAAAGGCGTGGGGCCCCCAGGCCCTATATACTCTGAACAGCAGTATACAGGCAGTGCAAACAAGACAGGGACTGTAGGTTTGTTGTTAAGTAGAATCTGTTTGCAATTTTGAACTGGTATATTTTTAAAGTGTAGCTCCAGCCAAAAAAATCTATTTTTAAGCTTTTTGGAAAACGTAGGGAAGGGTTATCACCCCTGTAACATTTGTTTTGCTGTCTGTGCACCTCTTCAGAAGATTTCACCTCACTTTCTGTCCCAATGACAAATGTTTTTTGAAAATTTGGGGTTTTTAGTGAAACAAGGATTGGTGATAAAGCATCAGTGGAGAGGAGACACGTTTTTCCCATATTAACTTTTACAGGAGAGAATTTCCCTTCCTAGGGGTAGATTTCACCTCACTTCCTGTTGTCTCCTTCCGTTTGCAAGTAGGAGTTGTTTGTAAGTTGGATGTTTGAATGTAGGGGCCTGCCCTATATACTCTACAGAAATTGGGGCCTTAGGTTTTGGTGTTGCCACAACACTGTAAGCCCTCACAGTTACTCTTGGTTGGCGCAGGAATGGGCCCTGCTGCGAAATATGGTATTAGATCAAGAATTGTAATTACATGCCATTATTGAACAGGGGCAGAACAATTGGGCCTTTGGTGGTGGTGGTGGTGCTGGTGCCACAACACTGTAAGTCCTCACAGTTACTCTTGGTGGGTGCTGGAACGGGCCCTGCTGTGAAATATTATATCAAAAATTGTAATTACAATTTGTTAATTGTTGAACAGGGGCAGAAAAATTCAGCCTTTGGTGGTGGTGGTGTTGCCACAACACTGTAAGCCCTCACAGTTACTCTTGGTGGGCGCAGGAATGGGCCCTGCTGTGAAATATTGCATCAAAAATTGTAATTATACGCCCCTGTTAAACAGGGGCTGAAAATTTGGGCTTTGGGCACTGGTGCGGGTGCCACAACACTGCAACCCCTCACAGATGCTTTAGTTGGAGAGCAGGAATGAGCCCTGCTGCAAAGTATTGCATCAAAAATTGTAATTACACGCCCCTGTTAAACAGGGGCAGAAAAATTGCCACAACACTACAACCCCTCACAGTTGCTATAGTTGGAGAGCAGGAATGAGCCCTGCTGCAAAGTATTGCATCAAAAATTGTAATTATACGCTCCTGTTAAACAGGGGCTGAAAAATTGGGCCTTGGGCACTGGTGCTGGTGCCAGAACACTGCAACCCCTCACAGATACTATAGTTGGAGCGCAGGAATGAGCCCTGCTGCAAAGTATTGCATCAAAAATTGTAATTACACGCCCCTGTTAAACAGGGGCAGAAAAATTGGGCCTTGGCCACTGGTGGCGGTGCCCAGAACCAAAAATGTTCTTACAAGCTATCAGCATGAAAATTGCGGAGGAAGAGGATTGTCACTCAGCATAACAGGATAGTCACTCAGCATCAGCATAGGCAGTCTTGAAGGGATCTCACATTAAAAAAAAATCAATCGGTTACATCAGCATCAGGTGCTAAGTAGCTGGTGATCCAAGACTGATTCATTTTTATAAAGGTCAGCCGATCGACCAATTCGGTGGACAGGCACACCCTGTGATAGGTTACAAAGCTTCCAGCAGCACTGAATGTCCGTTCCGAAAGAATGCTGGATGCAGGACAGGCCAGTAGCTCAATTACATACTGTGCAAGCTCTGGCCAGTGATCCATCCTCAAGACCCAGTAACCCAGAGGATTTTCGGTGGGAAAGGTGTCCAAATCTGATCTTGCCCCTAGGTAATCCTGCACCATGTGAATCAGATGCTGGCGATGGTTGCTGGAACCGATCAGACCTTGGGGCTGCGGACTAAAAAATTGTCTGAATGCATCTGTCAGATGGCCACCTTCTCCACCGCTCCTTCTGTGACTGACCGAAGCCTCAGCAACAATTTGTCCAGGAGGACCAGGAAATTGTAACCTCCCGGGCTCTGGAAACACGTTGCACAAACCTTTCTGCAAGGCCTACCGAAGATGTTTCATCCTCTGCTCCCTCTGCGATGGCAAGATAAGGTCCGCAACCTTACCCTTGTAACATGGATCAAGGAGGGTTGCCAGCCAGTAATCATCCCTCCCCTTGATACCACGAATACGAGGATCCTTCCGCAGGCTTTGCAGGACCAAGGAGGCCATGCAGCGTAGGTTTGCTGAGGCATTCGGTCCAGAGTCCTCTGGGTCACTAAGGACAACATGATCCGCAGCCACCTCCTCCCAGCCACGTGCAAGTCCATGGGTTTCTTCAGACTTCGGACTGTAAATGATCCCTTGAAGACTGCTGCTGATGCTGAGTGCCAGGCTCCACCTCTATGCTGACACAATCCTCCTCCTCCTCGTCCTCTTCCTGTGTCACTGCTCACCATCCTCGTGGCCTCCTCATATGGTGACAGGACAGTGCAAGCATCCCTGATCATAGCCCATTGGCGTGGGGAAAAAAAACAAGGTCCCCTGACCCTGTCCTGGTGCCATAGTCGCATAGGTACTCATTGATGGTCCTCTGCTGCATGTGCAGCTGCTGCAGCATGGCCAATGTTGAGTTCCACCTGGTGGGCATGTCACAGATTAGGCAGTTCTTGGGCAGGTTAAATTCCTTTTAAGGGTCAGCCAGCTGAGCACTGGCATTATATGACCTATGGAAATGCACACAGACTTTCCTGGCCTGCCTCAGGACATCCTGTAAGCCCGGGTACCTGCCCAAGAACTGCTGCACCATCAAGTTAAGGACGTGAACCAAACAGGGCACATGGGTCAGTTGTCCCTGTCGGAGGGTGGAGAGGAGGTTGGTGCCACTGTCGCAAACCACCATACCTGGCTTAAGCTGGCGTGGCGTCAACCACCTCTGAACCTGCCCCTGCAGAGCTGACAGAATCTCTGCCCCAGTGTGGCTCCTGTCCCCCAAGCATACCAGCTCAAGCACCACATGGCATCTTTTTGCCTGCGTGCTTGCGTAGCCCCTTGAACGCCTACGGAGCACCATTGGTTCCGAGAACAAATCACAGGAAGAGGCCATGGAGGAAGTAGAAGAGGAGGGGGTGGAGGAGAGAGGTGTGGCAGAATCACCACTAGTAGAATTTTGGAGGCGTGGTGATGGAACAACCTCCAACACTACTGCACCCTGTCCTAACATCCCTGTCCATGCCTGCTGGACCATGAGTCACCGGTAATATGCACCTTACCACTGACCGCCCTGTCCAGCGAGGCTAAGACATTGCCTTCCACATGCCGGTAGAGAGCCGGAATCGCCTTCCGTGAGAAAAAGTGGCGTTTGGAACCTGCCACTTAGGAACCGCACATTCCACAAACTTACGGAAGGGGGCGGAGTCAACCAACTGAAAAAGCAGCAGTTGAAGTGCTAGAAATTTAGCCAAGCTAGCATTCAACCGCTGGGCATGTGGATGGCTGGGAGTGAACTTCTTTCGGCGGTGCAACAGCTGGGGCAGGAAAATTTGCCTGGTACAATCTGACGTCGGTGTACTAATAGCAGATGGCCTGCAGGTACTTGGCTGTGACACACCTAATTCTACACCTTCATTCCTCTCAGTGCAGGTTTCAGAGAGGACTGAAGGTATAGTGGTGTTGGAGATCCCAGCTGATGAGGAGCAAGGAGAGGTCTGCTTTGTTTTTTGGTGTTGGTCTTTTAGGTACGCTTGCCAATGAACTGCATGGCAGGTCGACATATGTCTGGTCAAGCATGTGATGCCCAAGCGGGTGATGTTTTGACCACGCGTGATATGCTTGAGACATGTGTTGCAAATAGCAGCGGTGGGATCTGATGCACTCGTCTCAAAAAAGGCCCACACCAAAGAACTTTTGGAATAACGCGCAGAGACAGCAGCGCCCTGCACATGCGGAGCTTTGTGGTGTGATGCAGTCAGTGTGCTGCCCTTAAGCTGGCCCCTGGAGGGCATCCTGCCTCGTTGGAGATGTGCCTCCTCCTCCTCCTCTCTCCTATCAGGCACCCATGTGGAGTCAGTGACCTCATCATCCCCTCCCTCCTCATCACTGGAGCAAAGCTGGCAGTATGCTGCAGCTGTGGGAACATGACTGTCAGATTGCTGTCCTTCTTGGGCACCCCCTCTCACGTTATTGCCTTCCTCTAGCTGTGTACCATAATCAGAGCCTTCAAAAGGCTGGGCATCCTCCTGGAGCATGTACCCAACACTGTGGTCAAACAGTTCAGAGGACCCCTCAGGAGGACATGATGGGGATAGGGAAGGAGTGACTGATGCCATTGAGCAGAGGGAAGAGGCCGCGTTGGCAGCTGCTTTGGCAGACAAAGTACCCTGAGCCTGGGTGAGAGAGGATGAGGAGGATGAGGACAGCTTGGGCATCCACTCTACCAAGTCTTCCGCATGTTGCAGCTCAACACGGCCAGCTGCCGAAAAAAAGGACAAGCGTGTCACACGGCCACGTGCTGATGAGGATGCACCGTCTCCACGACCAGCACTGTTGCCTCTAGACACAGAGCCTGCTTGCCCTCTTTTATTGGCTTGTGACTATCTGCCTCTCCTTGTTGGCCTTCCAGACATACTAATGGCCTGCAGTGAGATGTAGCTGCACAAAGCTGGGATGTATATGTATACTGATACTGCAGCTAGCAGAATCAACTGCCTGCCTGTAGTATTATTAGTATGAGAACGGCAGCAATTCAGTCTTCAGGTAGCTTTAGGTGCACACTGTGCAGAGGACGCAGTACACTAACTGTAAATACTGCAGCTGCCTGCCTGTGGTACTAATAGGATCAAAAGAACACAACCAATTTTCTTCAGGTAGCTTTAGGTGCACACTGTGCAGAGGACACATTACACTAACTGTAAATACTGTAGCTGCCTGCCTGTGGTATTAATAGGATCAGAACAACAGCAATTGTCTTCAGGTAGCTTTAGGTGAACACTGTGCAGAGGACGCACTACACTAACTGTAAATACTGTAGCTGCCTGTGGTACTAATAGGATCAGAAGAACACCACCAATTTTCTTCAGGTAGCTTTAGGTGCACACTGTGCAGAGGACGCACTACATTAACTGTAAATACTGCAGCTGCCTGTGGTACTAATAGGATCAGAAGAACACTTCCAATTTTCTTCAGGTAGCTTTAGGTGCACACTGTGCAGAGGACGCACTACACTAACTGTAAATACTGCAGCTACCTGCAGTTCTAATAGGATCAAAAGAACACTACCAATTTTCTTCAGGTAGCTTTAGGTGCACACTGTGCAGAGGACGCACTACACTAACTGTAAATACTGCAGCTACCTGCAGTTCTAATAGGATCAAAAGAACACTACCAATTTTCTTCAGGTAGCTTTAGGTGCACACTGTGCAGAGGACGCACTACACTAACTGTAAATACTGCAGCTACCTGCAGTTCTAATAGGATCAGAAGAACACCACCAATTTTCTTCAGGTAGCTTTAGGTGCACACTGTGCAGAGGACGCACTACAATAACTGTAAATACTGTAGCTGCCTGCCTGTGGTACTAATAGGATCAGAAGAACACCAGCAATTTTCTTCAGATAGCTGTAAATACTGTAAAAACACCTGCCTGCCAGTCAGTAGGAAGAGAATAACAGGAACGGATCTAGCTAAACTGAATACAGTGTATATATATATATATATATATATATATATATATATATATATATATATACAACACCTAGGATGCATATATATACACAATACACTGTAAGTGCAGCTAACTGACTCGCCTGCCTACTCTATCTAACTTAAATCAAATGACACTGTCTCTCTCTCTATCTCTCTCTCAACGCCGGAACAAACTACACAGGGCAGACGTGCAGGCGGCCTTATATAGTGTGGGGCGTGTACTAAACCCCCTGAGCCATAATTGGCCAAAGCCACCCTGGCTTTGGCCAATTACGGCTCTCTGTACAGACAGCACTGTGATTGGCCAAGCATGCGGGTCATAGTGCATGCTTGGCCAATCATCAGCCAGCAATGCACTGCGGTAGCCACTGGAATTTGGCACGAACGGCCCATAACGTTCGCAATTCAACGAACGGTCGAACATGCAATGTTCGAATGTGGGCTCAGCTCGAAATCGAAGCTCATCCCTACTATCAACATGAACATTGAGGAGTAATAGGATAGTCACTCCGCATAACAGGATAGTCACTCAGCATCAGCATAGGCAGTCTTAAAAGGATCTCACATTCATAAAAAAATTAATCGGTTATATCAGCATCAGGTGCTTGGTAGCTGGTGATCCAAGACTGATTCATTTTTATGAAGGGGAGCCGATCAACCGAGTCTGTGGACAGGCGCACTCTGTGATCGGTTACAAAGCCTCCAGCAGCACTGAATGTGCGTTCAGATAGAATGCTGGATGCAGGACAGGCCAGTAGCTCAATTGCATACTGTGCAAGCTCTGGCCAGTGATCCATCCTCAAGACCCAGTAACCCAGTGGATTTTCGGTTGGAAAGGTCTCCAAGTCTAATCTTGCCCCAAGGTATTCCTGTACCATGTGAATCAGACGCTGGCGATGGTTGCTTGAACCGATCAGACCTTGGGGCTGCGGACTAAAAAATAGTCTGAATCGGTCAGATGGCCACCTTCTCCACCGTTCCTTCTGTGACTGACCGAAACCTCAGCAACACAATGTCCAGGAAATTGCACCCTCCCAGGCTCTGGAAATGCATTTCACAAACCTTTCTGCAAAGCCTCCCGAAGATGTTTAATCCTCTGCTCCCTCTTCGAAGGCTGGATAAGTTCCGCAACCTTACCCTTGTAATGTGGATCAAGAAGGGTTGCCAGCCAGTACTGATCCCTCTCCATGATACCACGAATCCGAGGGTCTTTTCGCAGGCTTTGCAGAACCAGGGAGGCCATGCAGCGTAGGCTTGCTGAGGCATTCGGTCCGGGGTCCTCTGGGTCACTAAGGACGACATGATCCGCAGCCACCTCTTCCCAGCCACATACAAGTCCATGGGTTTCTGGGAACTAAAAACTTCTGCTGATGCTGAGTGCCAGGCTCCACCTCCATGCTGACACAATCCTCCTCCTCCTCGTCCTCTTCCTGTGTGATCGGCGGGCACGCAGGAACACTGTCTGGATAAAGGGGGCCTTGAGAGGTAAGGAAGTCCTCCTCTTCCTCCCTCTGTTCTGCCTCAAGTGCCCTGTCCATTATTCCACACAGCGTGTGCTCCAACAGGAAGACAAGAGGGACAGTATCACTGATGCATGCACTGTCACTGCTCACCATCCTCGTGGCCTCAAATGGAAACATCAATGATGCCATACTCGCACAGGTACTCATTGATGGCCCGCTGCAGCATTGCCAATGTTGAGTTCCACCTGGTGGGCATGTCACAGATGAGACGGTTCCTGGGCAGGTTGCATTCCTTTTGAAGGTTAGCCAGCCGAGCACTGGCATTATATGACCGGCGGAAATTACCATAGACTTTTCTGGCCTGCCTCAGGAGATCCTGTAAGCCCGGGTACCTGCACAGGAACCGCTGCACCACCAAATTAAGGACGTGAGCCAAACAGGGAACATGGGTCAAGTGTCCCTGTCAGAGGGCGGAGAGGAGGTTGTGCCATTGTCGCAAACCACCATTCCTAGCTGAAGCTGGCGTGGCGTCCACCACCTCTGAACCTGCCCCTGCAGAGCTGCCAGAATCTCTGCCTCAGTGTGGCTCAAGCAGACCAACTCAAGCACCGCATGACATCTTTTTGCCTGAGCCCCTAGAACGCCTATGGAGCACCGCTGGTTCCGAGGACAAATCTGCACAGGAAGAGGCCATAGAGGATGAAGAAGAGGAGGGGGTGGAGGAGAGAGGTGTGGCAGAATCACCACTACCAGCATCTTGAAGGCGTGGTGGCGGAACAAGCTCCAACATTACTGCACCCTGTCCTGCATCCCTCCCAGCTGCCAGCAGGGTTACCCCGTGCGCCATAAAAGAAAGGTAACATCCCTGTCCATGCCTGCTTGTCATGTAACTGGGTGAAGACTGAAATGACGAGGTCGGCCTCTCTTGTATCTCCAGCCCAGGTCCCGCTGGAAGTGGAACAGAAGGAACCGAGGGCCAGGAGGAACACGAGTGCCTGCAGATGTAGACCCGGAGACTTGCAGCAAAGGATGCGATCTTGGAAGAGCAGGAGAACTGTCAGGTCTGGATAGGTAGTCGTGCACCAAAGATCAGCTGGGATTAAAGAGGCACTCCGCTGGAACAGTGGTACTGGAACGTTAGGTGATGTAAAGTTCCTGGTAGATCTGCAGCAAGAAGTCGCAGCGGGTCGCAGGACCGTGGTTGCAGCACTTGAAGAATGATGAGGAGGAAACACCAGAGGCAGGAGCAGGTTGCCTGCCTGCCTGAAAGTGTCGTTGAAAACATTATTATTATTATTATTATTATACAGGATTTATATAGCGCCAACAGTTTACGCAGCACTTTACAATATAAAAGGGAGACATTACAGTTATAATACAATAAAATACAAGAGGATTAAGAGGGCCCTGCTCAGAAGAGCTTACAATCTAATAGGGTAGGGCAGGTGGTACAAAAGGTTGTAACTGTGGGGAAAGAGCTGGTGGAAGTGGTAGGAGATTAGTTGGAGACGTGATAGGCTTTCCTGAAGAGATAAGTTTTCAGGGATCGCCTGAAGGTAGCAAGAGTAGGGGATAGCCGGATAGATGGAGGTAGCGCGTTCCAGAGGATGGGAGAGGATCTGGAGAAATCCTGGAGACTAGCATGGGAGGAGGAGATGAAAGAGCTTCAAAGCAGGAGGTCTTGAGAAGAGCGTAGAGGTCGATTTGGGTGATATTTGGAGACAAGATTAGTGATGTAGCTCGGGGCTTTGAATGGCTTTGTATGTTGTGGTTAGTATTTTGAATTTAATTCGCTGGGTGATTGGGAGCCAGTGTAGGGATTGGAGTAGAGGGTCGGCAGACACTGAGCGGTTGGTAAGGTGGATAGGTCTGGCAGCAACATTCACGATAGACTGAAGAGGGGATAGCCTATGGAGAGGTAGGCCAATGAGAAGGGAGTTGCAATAGTCAAGGCGAGAGATAACAAGGGAGTGAATGAGGAGCTTGGTGGTTTCATTTGTTAAAAAGGGGCGAATTTTAGAGATGTTACAGAGGTGAATTCTACAAACTTTTGACAACGATTGGATTTGAGGCTGAAATGACAAGTCAGAGTTTAGGATTACACCTAGTACCCTGGCGTGAGGGGAGGGACTGATGGTTGCATTATTGATTTTGATGGTAAAGTCATGGAGGGGGGCACGGGCGGGGGGGAATATTAATAGCTCAGTTTTAGAGAGATTTAGTTTAAGGAAGTGGTGCGACATCCATGCTGATATTTCAGTTAGTAAGTTAGTAATGCAAGAGGAGACTGAAGGAGTGAGGTGAGGAGTAGACAGATAGATTTGGGTGTCATCAGCGTATAAGTGGTATTGGAAGCCGTGGGCGGTTATTAAGTGACCAATGGAGGAGGTGTAGATAGAGAAGAGAAGGGGTCCAAGAACCGAGCCTTGGGGGACCCCCACAGAAAAGGGCAATGGAGAGGAGGAGACAGAATTGTAGGTGACACTGAAGGAGCGCTGTGATAAATAGGCAGAGAACCAGGACAGAGCAGAATCTCGGAGGCCAAGGGAATGTAGTTTATTGAGAAGGAGCGGGTGGTCAACAGTATCAAAGGCCGCAGAGAGGTCAAGTAGTAAGAGTATGGAGTACTGGCTGTTGGTTTTAGCAGTTAGTAAATCGTTAGTGAGTTTTAGTAAGGCAGTTTCCGTGGAGTGCTGCAAGCGAAAGCCAGACTTTAAGGGGTCAAGAAGGTTATTTTCACTGAGGTAGGAGCTAAGACGGTTGTAGACTAAGCGTTCTAGAAGTTTAGAGGTGAATGGGAGCAATGAGATGGGTCTTAAGGTGTTCAAGTTGGTAGGGTCCAGTGAGGGCTTTTTAAGAATGGGAGTAATCTGCGCATGTTTTACAGGGGAGGGGAAGATGGCACTAGAGAGGGAGAGATTGAAGATGTGGGTGAGGGAGCATAGGATAGAAGAAGAGGGTGACCATAGTAGTTGTGAGGGAACAGGATCCAAGGGACAATTGGTTAGGTGGGCATCCGAGAAAAGTTCTGTAACCTCTTCAGTAGTAGCCAATTCAAAAGAGGAGAGTGTTGAATGTGCTGCTAGGCAAGGTATGTTGGGTGGGGAAGACGTACGCACAGTGGAGATGTCCTCACGAATTGCATCGATCTTGTCTTTGAAGTGATTGGCAATCTCTTGGACAGTGAATGAGTTTGTGGGTAGAGGGGGTGGGGGATGAAGCAGAGAGTTAAAGATTGAGAAGAGCCGATGGGGACTGGATGACAAGGAATTAATAAGAGAGACAAAGTAGGCTTGTTTGGCAGCATGGAGGCATAAATTGTATTTTAGAAGGGCAGATTTATATAGGGTGAAGTCTTGCAGGCATTTGGTTTTACGCCACAGTCGTTCAAGAGCACAGCAATGTCTCTTGAGATTTCTAGTGTTGTCAGTTTGCCAGGGTTGTAACGGTCGTGGCCTGATTCTGTGTGTGGTTAGAGGAGCAAGTGCATCTAGCGAAGATGAGAGTGAACTGTTGTAGACAGAGGTGACCAGGTCAGGACAGGATAGGGGAGAGATTATGTCATATAGGTGGTCAGTAGCAGAATAGAGAAGAGAAGGGTTAAAGTGGCGAAGGTTTCTACAAGTAATTGTTTGCTGCTTGGAGGGATGGGTGGTTGGAGGCAAAGATACAGTGAAAGTAATGGGGTTGTGATCAGAGAGAGGAAAGGGGGTGTTGGTGAGGTTGCCAGGGAAAACATACACCAGGAATGGCCTGTAGTCAGGTATAGGCTTGGCCAGACTAGAATGCAGTGGATATATATGTAGGAGACTGTATATATATATCTTTATGCACTGCAGATCACTGAATCACCTGCCTGGCCTGCCTACCTGAAAGTGTATTTGAAAACGTACACCAGCAATGGCCTGCAGTCAGATATAGACTTGGCTAGACTGGAATGCAGTGGATATATATATATGTTGGAGACTGTATATATATTTAATGCACTGCAGATCACTGAATCACTTGCCTGCCTGCCTGCCTGAAAGTGTATTTGAAAACGTACACCAGCAATGGCCTGCAGTCAGATATAGGCTTGGCTAGACTAGAATGCAATGGATATATATATGTTGGAGACTGCATATATATATTTTATGCACTGCAGATCACTGAATAACCTGCCTGGCCTGCCTGCCTGAAAGTGTATTTGAATACGTACACCAGGAATGGCCTGCAGTCAGATCTAGCTACACAGGATACAGTGTATATATATATATATATATATATATATATATATATATATATATATATATATATATATATATATATACAAAGCCAGAATGTATATATACTAAATACACTGCAGCTAACTGAATCAACTACCTGCCTGAAGTATATTAGAAACAGTACACCAGGAACGGTCTGGTGTAACTGAATCAACTGCCTGCCTGAAGTATATTAGAAACAGTACACCAGGAACGGTCTGCAGTAAGATCTAGCTAAACTGGATACAGTGGATATATATATATACCAGTCTGACTGTATATATATATTAAATACACTGCAGCTAACTGAATCACCTGCCTGCCTGAAGTAGATTAGAAACAGTACACCAGGAACGGATTGCCTGCTCAATCTAACGCCAGCAACACACTACACAGGGCCGACGTGCAGGCGGCCTTATATAGTGTGGGGCGTGGACTTTACCCCCTGAGCCATTATTGGCCAAAGGCACCCTGCCTTTGGCCAATTATGGCTCTCTTTGCTGATGGGGCTGTAATTGGCCAAAGCATGCGGGTCATAGTGCATGCTTGGCGAATCTTCTGCCAGCAATGCACTGCGATGACGCAGTGCATTATGGGCCGTGACGCGCCCTCGAATTTGGCACGAACGCCCCATAATGTTCGATCTTCGTCGAACGATCGAACAGCCGATGTTCGAGTCGAACTCATGTTTGACTCAAACAGAAAGCTCATCCCTAGTCCGTACCAGACTTTCTCTAGGTGTTTGTTTTTCCCTTCTGTTTTTTGTTGTTTACACAGGTAAAGATTCCCCCATCTTACAAGGGCTGCAATCCTTAACCATCCAGTCCGGGTTGCATACTGGTCATTACATTTGGATACTTTGGGGTTTATTTAATATAGGGCAAAGTTGTGAATGGTCGCAAAAAATAGCCAAAACCTCGTAAATTCGTGCAAAATGGAATTCACTATAGCGCTTGGGAAAAAATAGTCACAAAATGAAATTTACTATAGGTCACAGACAATAGAGACCATCTAAATCATTAGTCGTGATCTAAACAAGGGAATTGCACATGGAAATAATGTTTAGAGCATGATATGATAGCCTAAATGGTTCTTAATATGTGGTATATTGTTGAAAGATATTCTGCTTTTAAACTGCTGAAAAAAATGATGTATAAACTGAAATATCATTGAAAGTCTGAGAAGAGATAAATTCCCCCTCTTTCTACAACTATGTAGCAGCACAAGTGTTCAGGTTCACAAATGTTCACAAATGCTCAGACATGCAAAAATAGTCACAATTTAACTCATTTCATTCATTTTTTACAGTGCACTATAGTAAATTTTCAAATTCGAGCGTGGCTAAAAAGCATTTGTGAATGTGAAAATGTGCGTTATATAGCCAAATGCAAGTTTCAACCATTGCTTATAATTGTACAATTGTTACTTCCACAAAAAAAATAAATTTTAATTTTGAGATGAACTGTTTATTTCTCTAAAATAAATTGTCCATGCTGGTTTTTATGTTGCTTCTTCTTCATATTTTATTTTTTTAAGAATGGTAGTAATGTGTAATATTTTTATGTTTTGGTAAAATATATTTTTCTCAGTTTCTCTCACTTGTTGCTCTCCATCTCACAAAAATCTAATCTGAAACTTCCACAGGTGTCTTCATAAACCAATTTTGTGTGTTGTTTAGTATTTCCAAATGATCATAATTTGACCCCAAAAAATGTGATATGTGTACCAACAGCAGAATTCAAAATGTCATTCCCAAAATTCAGAGGGTAACATCACTATTCTACACTCACACACCAAGAACCACCAAATATCACAGAATAAATCAAGAACCATAACTCATGACTATAGTCATTCTACCACCTATAGGTATATGTCCAAAGAAATGCAGTATTTGTGTAGTTATGTGTAGGAGGGTTCCACCACCACTGCAAATCATGCCATATGTTTTCCATGGGCAAGGACAATAATCAGCCTTACGAATTCCCCACCAGCACCAATTGCAGCCTCTTACCAAGCAAAAAGCCTCAAAATTAGAGTTGGTTGTCTAGCAGCATGCTGACAGTAATCAACCATACCCAGCCTTCAAAACAGATGGAATATGCCAGAAATAGATTGTTCAATGGTTCTCCGGCCTTCCACAGTACATCTGCATTGATTAACTTATTGCACCCCTGGGACTTAGGACTGTTTGACACCACAGAGATGCAGCCTCCCTCCATATGGCAACACAGTGGCTAACAGGTTAGCACTTCTGCTTAGCAGTGCTGGTGTTGTTGGTTCAAATCCCAAACAGGCCACTTCATGTAGAGCAGTTGTCTGTTCTTCCTATGTTGTTAAACATAACTCCTAAATCACGTTGTAGTATTTATGTGTAGGAGGGTTCCAACACCATTGCAAATTGTGCCATATGCTTGGCAAGTGCAATAATCAGCCTTAAGAATTCCCTACCAGCACTAATTGCAGCCTCTTACCAAGCAAAAAGCAACAAAACTACAGATGGTTGTCTAGCAGCATGCTGACAGTAATCAGCCATACCCAGCCTTCAACACAGATGGCATATGCCAGAAACAGGTTTTCAATGGCTCTCCAACCTACCACAGTACATCTGCATTTATTGACTTATTGCCCCCCCACCCCCCGGGACTTAGGACTGTTTGACACCACAGAGATGCAGACTCAATCCATGTGGCAGCACAGTGGCTAACTGGTTAGCACTTCTGCCTAGAAGCACTGAGGTTGTTGGTTCGCATCCCAAATTTACTACTACCTGGTTAGAGGTTTGTATGTTCTTCCTCTGTTGTGGTGTTAAAGTTTTTCTTTACCAGTGATTACATTTTTGACAGGTTTCACATAGTGGAAACCCAAGAAATTACATTATAAATCAAGTGAGCGTGGGTTTGCACCAAATCTATAACTGTGTGTTTTAGGACAGATATTGATGTATAAGTTTGGGGTGATCCTGCATACATATTTTAATGTTGTATGCTGATGATGAATGACAAATACGCTTTGTCAACAATTTGTGTGAAGCAGCCCTCACAAAGTTGTCACTTCCTGTTTTGTACCCTTCACATGCCCAACAACGTACATGGCCAGAGCCTTGCACATTTGTTATTTTTAGGTTTACCCTGCACAGATATTACTGCTGATGCATTATTTCATTTGTAAAGAGTGTGTGTGCCTGATGAACAGATGTGAGCACTTGAGGCATGCATGAAGAGACCTGAAGAGACAGAATCAATTACACTAGTGGGTGTGTCCTTTACTGGGTGGGTGTAGGTGCTAGCAATCCTAGCTATGTTATATAAAGGCCTGCAGTTGTTTGGCCTGAGAACAGGCCAGAATCTTTGTTTGGAATGCTTATATTGGTTTACAAATAGATTTTTTTTTTTTTTTTGGGGGGGGGGGGGGGGGGTTTGCATAATGCCCGACCCACACCCCACTAAGGCTGTGGTTTGATGATTTTATTAAAGACAAATATGTGGTGCTACTTGTATATTAATACTTGTAATACTTGTATATTGGGAGGCTGAGTGTACCTATCTGTGTTGGCAGCTCTCTAATTGGTGTGTTCAGGTTGGTTTTGTTTAGTTTTAGCTGTGGCTTTGCGCATTAGTTTTTTGTACTTCTGGTTTGATGATTGCTTTATGTGTTTGCTTGTATAGTTTTGCATTAAGGCCCTCAAAAGTGTGTTTTTGTGGGCATGGTTTCCAAATTGTGTCTTTGTCCAGTCTGACCATGTGTTTATTGTTTGTGAGCCTCAGCAGATCTTTATCTTGTTCTAGTTACTTCTAAATCTCACATGTTAGACATACAACTGCTAATGTTAATCTAGTTTATGTAATGGTTTAGATGAAAAGGAAGCTTCCTGCTAATTCCAAACGTGTGTGTGTGGTTTTGGTTTGTGCACTGACTTTTTGTATTTTATTTTTTATTTTGTATTTATTTTTTATGTTTTTGCGTATGATAATCCTGCAATTTACTTTTTTAGGGGTTTGGGGCAAGGAGATCTCATCACCAAAAAGGTTTGTCATGGTTGTTGTTAGCTTGATTTGTATCCCTGCTCTTCTAAAGTGATTTTTAATGTCTAATTTTTAGTGTCCTACTTGTGTAGATTGTAAGCTCTTTTGAGAAGGGCCCTTCTAACTAGATTGTCAAATGCTGGAGCATCATTTCCATGTGTCATGATCACTTAGTGCCCCGTTCCTCATTTAAGCACCCGGGTGTTGGCTGTTGCTTTTCCCGTGTCTGTGTTCACCTGCAAGATGATTCATCTGATAATCTGATATACTGTAAGCAAACCGAACACTCTATCCCTTGCTTGTGATAGAGACAGTTACCTGCATTGTTCCCGTTTGTCTGCTTTGCTTTGCTTTTGGATTTCCCTGTGTATGACCAGGATGCCTTATGCCTGGACCGTCTTAGAACCACACTATCTGTCTGCTAAACTGCAAGTATCTGTTTGCTTTACTCAGTTCATGTCTGCTTTGGCGTGGTGTCCAGGCACTATAGCATTGTGTATAACTCCTGGGGGCAACCAAGTACTGGTAGGCCTGCTTGTCTTAACCACGTGCCAACCGGCTCACACCGATGTACGTCGGCAAAGTGGCATGGGTGAGCAAAGCAATGTACCCATATGTGACTCGATGTCCGCCAGTGGCCCACGTGCTCCCAGGGATCGGGAGCAGTGATCTCTGTCATGTTCTAGTGAGCCCATCTCCCCTACAGTTAGAACACACTGAGGGAACACACTTTACCCCTTGACCGCCCCCTAGTGTTTAACCCCTTCGCTGCCAGTGACATTTACACAGTAATCAGTGCATTTTTATAGCACTGATCTCTGTATAAATGCCAATGGTCCCAAAATAGTGTCAAAAGTTTCCGATCTGTCTGCCGCAATGTCGCAGTCACAATTAAATTTGCAGATCGCCGCCATTACTAATAAAAACATTTTATAATAAAATGCCATAAATCTATCCCCTATTTCGTAGACATGATAACTTTTGCGCAAACCAATTAATATACACATATTGGGTTTTTTTTTTTTACCAAAAATATGTAGAAGAATACATATGAGGAAGAAATGTGTTTTTTTATATTTTTTGGGGGATATTTATTATAGCAAAAAGTAAAAAATATTGCTTTTTTTTCAAAATTGTCGCTTTTTTTGTTTATAGCATAAAAATAAAAACCGCAGAGGTGATCAAATATGACCAAAAGAAAGCTCTATTTGTGGGAAAAAAAGGACGTCAATTTTGTTTGGGAACAACATCGGACGCCTACGCAATTGTCTGTTAAGGCGACTCAGTGCCATATCGCAAAAAAGGACTTGGTCAGGAAGGGGGTAAATCCTTCCAGGGGTTAAATGGTTAAAAGGCTAAGTTCACTTTTTTTTTCTAAATTGCAGCTCCCCTATGCACCAATATAGCATTCATGTACTTTTTTTGCAAAAATACCAAAGCTTTCCATAAAATCTACAGACGCATACATAGAAGGAAGTGGACAGAAACACTCAGCTGTCAAGCCCGATTCACATCTCTGCATAGCTGGAACTCACATTCCCACATGCGTTTTTTTTTTTTGTTTTATTTAAGTGAGGTGGGGAGGTGTTTTGGAGCATTTTCACTCATCACACATAGGGCGGCCCATCCACCTGAATGGGCCGCCCTACACACAGCAATCGCCCCAAAGAAGCTTCAGAACTTTTTTTTAGAGCGGAGCTTGGTGCAGTTTTTACTGAGCTTTGGTGCAGAGCATTTCTGAAAGGCAAGGAAACACAGATGTGAATGGAGCCTCATTGTTCTTGTTGTAACGCACCAATTTCACTTTCAGGACCCATTCACATCTAGCATAGTGGGAGCGCACATTTTGTGTCTCGTTTTTCCTGTGACACACACAGGCCAGCCCATTTAAATGGGCTGTGCTATATATTGCTTACAGTACATGCTGGTGTTTTGTGGGTTGCGTGTTTTTTAGTGTGCGTTTTGCCATTAGTTTTTTTACATGCCAAAATGTGTTTGCTTCTGTATTTGGTGTGTTGTTAACAATTAATGGCACTGAAAGCACAACTAGTAATTTTAGGTGTATAAAGGTGGTCATACACGATACAATCTGATTGTACAATCTCCTTTAGATTTACCAAGTTTATATAATAGGAGGAAACACCTATCTAGCCAATCACTCTATATCCAATCAGGCAGGCCCTTGCACTACATAATTGATTGTAGATCTAAAGGAGGGGAGCTGGAATTTAGAAAAAAAAAGGTGAACTTAGCCTTTAACAACTTGCTTACTGGGCACTTAAACCTCCCTCCTGTCCAGACCAATTTTCAGCTTTTAGCGCTGTCACATTTTGAATGACAATTGCGCTGACAACACTGTACCTAAATGAAATTTTTATCATTTTTTTTCCCACAAATAGAGCTTTCTTTTGATGGTATTTGATCACCTCTGCGGTTTTTAGTTTTTGGTAAAAAAATTGGAAAAGACAGAATTTAAAAAAAAAAAAAATTATATTTTTTAAATATTTTGATATAAAATTTTGCAAACAGGTAATTTTTCTCCTTCGTTGCTGTACGCTGATGAGGCGGCACTGATGGGCACCGATAGGTGGCAGTGATGGGCTCTGATGGGTGGCAGTGATGGGCACTGATTGTTTAAACTGATGGCAGCACTGCTAGTTGGCACTGATTGGCACCACTGGTGGGCATTGATAGGTGGCACTTGTGGGCATTGATAGGTGGCACTGCTAGGCACTCTGGGCACGCTCCATTGATAGGTGGCACTGCTGGCACTGTGGGCACTGGCAGGTGGCAATGACAGATGGCACTTGCAGGCACAGATGAGGCATAGGTGCGTCCTTCCTCTTCGGGACCGATGTCCGCGTGAGGAGAAAACGAAACCGATCACCGAGCTTTTGTTTACAACATGTGATCAGCTGTCATTGGCTGACAGCTGATCACATGGTAAGGGGCCGGGACCTGCCCCTTACTCAGATCTGTGATCATCCGAGTCTCCGTGACTCGGTGATTGCAGCGCGCACACCGCGTGCCCTGCAGGGTGCGTGCGGTGCGCGTGCACAGGGGAGGACTTCCCATGACGGCCTCCCGGAAATTGAGGTCCGCACTGTGGCCGTCATTCGGCCATGGCCCGGACCTCAAGTGTTTAAGGGAAAGGAGGTTCCGATATGTGAAACACACAGTAGCTAGATATAGTGTCTGACCACCTGCGTTGGGGTAGATGTGACATTCGTGACACCATGCCGTTTTTTTTTTTTTGCCCAAATACATTAATGTACCAAATGTTTATACTAATGTTGAAATAAAAAGTTTTTTGTTTTATGTTTAACTTTTGCAGACTATAAATACATATTTTATAAGTGCAAACTATTCATACTCCTTCAACTCTGTATTCAATCTAGTTGCATATAAAAGTATTTGGTTGTGCACACATGCAAGTCCTTGAGTATAAAGTGTAATGAGGGGAGGGGGAAGAACCCCCCCCCCCCCCAAAAAAAACACAAAAAATCCCTGCTTCAATGCTGAATTTCATTGCTCTATTAACCACTTACGGACCACCCGCTGTCGTTATACGACGACACTTTGAAGAGGAATATCGTTGTTATGGCAGAAGCTAGCTGCCATAACCCCAGTATCCTCTTCTTCAGCGGGCGGTCCGCTTTCAGATAAAAGTGGTCTTTGTGGCAGATTCACCGCAAGATCATTTTTATCAGTGGCGGAAGAGGGCCCCCCCTCCCGCCATGCTCCGGGGCCCTCCACAGCTTACCAGAGCTGCCGGCAGTAGCCGAGGGGATCGTGTCCTCTCCCCTCTGTGGTATGGAGCTGAGTGAGGGGAAGATGGCCCCCAGCCGGCTCCATACCATTGCAGGGCAGAAGCCACGTCAAAACGCCACTTCTGCCCTTAGCTATTAAAACAACTTTTTTTTTTTTCAAACTACATTTTTTTTTTATTGCATTTTGTTGTAAATATGAGAACTGAGGGTTTTTTGAGAGGTCCTGTCATGCTTTTTTCGATTACAAGGGATGTGTACATTCCTTGTAATAGGAATAAAAGTGACAATTTTTTTTTTTTTTTAAAACGGTGTAAAAATAAAAAATAAAAGGTAAAATAAATAAGAAAAAAAAAATTTTAAATGCTCCCCTTCCCGCTGAGCTCACGTGCAGAAGCAAACGCATATGCGAGTAACGCCCGCATATGAAAACGGTGTTCAAACCCCACATGTGAGGTATCATCGCGTTTGTTAGAGCAAGAGCAATAATTCTAGCCATAGACCTCCTCTTTAACTCAAAACAAATGTCGCATATGGAGATTTTTAAGGGTAAAAGTTTGTCGCCATTCCACGAGCGGACACGTTGGATATCAATTTACTCGGCGTAACATCATCTTTCACAATATAAAAAAAAAATTGAGCTAACTTTACTGTTGTCTTATTTTTTATTTCAAAAAAGTGTATTTTTTCCAAAAAAGTGCGCTTGGTATTACAACAACTGCCATTTTATTCTCTAGGGTGTTAGAAAATATATATATATAACGTTTGGGGGTTCTAAGTAATTTTCAATGAAAAAAAATGATTTTAAGTTTAAGAGTTTAAAAAATAGGCCCGGTCCTTAAGTGGTTAATTCTTTTGTGGACTAGGTAAACCATCAAATATGTCAACTAAATGTGAATTCTCTCTAAGTACCAAATAAAAAAATAAAAAAAAAAACATTTTTTTTTTTTAATTGGCGTGGGGTCCCCCCAAAATCCATTCCAGGCCCTTTGGGTCTGGCATAGATTTTAAGGGGAATGCCATGCCAAAATAAAAAAATAATAATGGCATGGGGTCCCCCCCCCAAAATCCATACCGGAACCCTTATCCGAGAATGCAGCCTGGCATATCAGGATAGGGGGATGAATGAGTGTCCCCCCTCCTGAACCGTACCAGGCTACATGTCCTCAACATGGGGGGATGGGTGCTTTGGGACAGGGGGGCTCCGACCCAAAGCACTTTATCCCCATGTTGATGGGGACAAGGGCCTCTTCCCGACAACCCTGGGCTGAGGTTGTCGGGTCTGCGGGCGGGGGACTTATCAGAATCTGGAAGGCCCACAGATCCCTGGCCCCCCCTACATCATACCCCTACCCATTCACCAAAAAAGTGTCAAAATGTAAAAACCACAAGAGACCATTTTTGACAATTCTTTTATTAAAAAAGAAGAAAAAAGTGTCCCATGATATACATCCTTTGCGACCAAAAAACAGAAAAAACAAACAAAGACTGCTGTCTCTTCGCTTTGACAGCTGTTATATTGACAAGGGCGGGGCCACCCAGTGATGTAACTGGGTTACCCTGCCCCCTTTTGATGTCATGTGATGTCAGAAGGGGGCGGGGTCATCCAGTTACGTGGATGTACATCCACGGTCCGCCGTGGATGTAAATTGCGGGACACTTTTTTTTCTTAATAAAAGAATTGTCAAAAACTGTCTCTTGTGGTTTTTACATTTTGACACTTTTTTGGTGAATGGGTAGGGGCAGCACTGTATCTTGGCCTAGGCCAACAAGGCTCAGGCCTAGGGCGGCATTTTGCAGGGGGGCAGCATGAAAAGAGTGCCTGCCAGGCAGGCTTTAAGTACCCAGGTTGAAAGGAAAACCACACCAGTTGATTGGAAATTGCAGGTCAACTTCCTAGCTGCCACAGGGTTTCTAATCTGGGTGGTAGGGATAGTGGAGATGCAAGGGAGACTGAGATGGTCAGCTACGCTTAGGAGGTAGGTAGTAAGACCTTCCTGCAAACCTTTGGGTGATTACAATTTAATATACAGTATATGCTGTATACACTAGAAACCCATTAGGGCTTTCAAGCTTGCAATGATTCATATGGCAGTTAAATATTAGGAAATCTTCTTATTATTTATTTTTCTTTTGGCAGAGGAGTTTACATAAATTATCGTGACTTACCATAGATATCAGCTACTGGTAATCTATATAGGAGGTAGGTGTTAATGTTTATACAGTAGCTGACTAAATGATATAGCATGGGGTACCCAGGGTAGAAGGAAAGCTACACTATTTGGGTGAAACTTGCATGGCACTTACCTAGTTGCCAAAAGACTTTTAATCTAGGGATGGTGCAAACACAAGGGACACTGACATGGTCACCTATGCCTGGAAGGTAGATAGAAGGACTCTCCTAAAATCTTTTGCTTGTGTCAGTTGTACATATTAAGGAATCTTCATTTTATTTCTGTTGATTGCTGATGAGAAAAATAAACAGATGGATTTATTTGTCCCTGCCTCAATTGTTTCTTTGCTCAATGTCTGGACCACATACCTTCATCACTGTGCTATATGTTTTCTACTACATCACTGGCATGGTTATATCCTCTTAGTCCTCTCCATAAATTTAGCAGAAATTTGTGCTGAAAGTAGAACTATAGGCAACACTTTTTTTTTTGCATTTTGGATAGGGTAAGGGAGGGTTATAGCCCCTGTCAGTTGATTTTTTGCCATCCCTGTCCCATTAATTTTCCCTTAATTTCCTGCCCCATAGCCAAGCAGGAAGTGAGAGGAAATTTCTGCAAATTAAAGGAATCCTTTGTCCCCCAAGGCCCTCAGAACTAGTGTCCCCACTGGAAAATTTCAGGGATGGTCTTAAACAGGAAGGGTGTGGTCTTGACAGGAAGGGGAGGGTCATATTTAAATTAGGGGTCGCATGAGTTTAGTCAGGCCTAGGGCAGCACAAAACCCAAATAAACCACTGGGTAGGGGTACGATGTACCCGATACCCAATTAACATGGGGGGCGGTATCTGGGGGCCCCCTTGTTAAAGTTGGCTTCCAGATTCTGATAGGCCCCCCCGCCCGGCCAGGGGTCTGCCCCTGCTTTAAAGCACCCATCCCCCCCATGTTGAGGGCATGTGGCCTGGTACAGTTCAGGAGGGGAGGTTCGCTTGGTTGTCCCCCCCCATCCTGACTTGCCAGGCTGCATGCTCAGATAAGGGTCTGGTATGGATTTTGGGGGGGACCCCAGACCAATTTTTTTTTAATTTTGGTGTGGAGCTCCCCTTAAAAACCATACCAGATCCAAAGGGCCCTGGGGGGGGCTTTTTTCTTCATCTATATTGCCGAAGCCGGCAATACATTACAGCCGCGAGCAAGTTTAAATTACATTTTTTCCTTTGAAATTGTCACTATTGCTGTGGCATGTTTTTTCATTTTTATTGTTTCACTTTAAGCATCATTAAAATCACTGCTCCTTAAAAAAAAAAGATTGTTTCAAAAACTTTTTTTTTCATTGATACATGTCCCCCAGGGCAGTACCCAGGTCCCCATACACTTTTTATGGCAATAACTTGCATATACGCCTTTAAAATTAGGATTTTTCATGTTCGTGTCCCGTAAACTTTAATAGCGTTCGCATCTAGAACTCGCAATAGGCGAATGCATAATAGCCAATGCCACATCAGCATGGGCATGGTTGTTTCCATAATATTAATGCCTCAAATGCAAATGTATTTTCTATGTATGATTGTGCTCAGCTTAGTAGGATAGTGGTCTGCACTCCTTCCTTGTAAAGGCTCAGGCCATGGGTTCAAATCGCACAGATGGTATCACCTGCTGCAAGCTTACACTGTACTCAGCTATAAATACGCGGATGCCTAATAGCCGATGCTACATCAGTTTGGTTGATTCCATAATATTGACTATTCAAATGCATGCAATGGTATGTAAGCATTCAATACTATTATGGTTTATTTAGTAGTTAATGTGCATGGTATTAGTTTAAATTTTTTTGTTTTTAATTTGCTTGTGCACGGGCAAATTCAACACACCTACCTTAGGTGGGTGGTAGGTTGGCTGGGATTTGAACTCATAACCTGAGTGCTTTGTAGATATCAAGGCAAACCACTAAGCCATTGTGCTAAGTACGCTGAGACCTGCATAATAGGGTAGTATGATTAACCACTTACTGACTGGAAGATTTGGCTGCTTAATGAGCAGGCCATTTTTTGCTGCGTTGCTTTAACTGACAATTGCGCGATTGTGCAACGCTGTATGCCAAACAAAATTGATGTCCTTTTATCCCACAAATAGAGCTTTCTTTTGGTGGTATTTGATCACCTCTGTGTTTTTTATTTTTGCGCTATAAACAAAAAAAAGAGAGACAATTTTGAAAAAAAAAAAAAACAATATTTTTTACTTTGTGCTATAATAAATATCCCCAAAATGTTTTTAAAAAACAAATTTCTTCCTCAGTTTAGGCCAATATATATTCTTCTACATATTTTTGGTTAAAAAAATCGCAATAAGCGTATATTGATTAGTTTGTGCAAAAGTTATAGCGTACTGCGACATTGTGGCGAACAGTTCGGACACTTTTGACACATTTTTTGGACCATTGACATTTATACAGTGATCAGTGCTATAAAAATGCACTGATTACTGTGTAAATGTCACTGGCAGAGAAGGGGTTAACACTAGGGGGCGATCGAGGGGTTAAATGTGTGTTCCCTAGGTGTGTTCTAACTGTAAGGGGATAGGACTGACTGGGGAAGGAGACATATCGTTGTTCCTACTTAGTAGGAACAACAATATGTCTCCTCTCCCCTGACAGACCCTGTTCCTGTTCTCGTGTACGCGATCGCCAGCCATGCGCATTGGGTTCCCCGCCATGCAGTGGGCGCGCACATGCCTGCTGTCGCCTTTAAAGGTACAGACGTACCCATACGCCGATTTGCGGGAACAAACCACTTTGCCACCATATATCAGCGTGAGCCAGTCGGCAAGTGGTTAAAGAATGAACATAAATAATTACTGCTTTATAGTCTCATAAAAAATCTAAATTAACATGAAAAAAATATATATAACAGATATATAACTTAAATGTTAAATACATGTAAGTTTACAGAATAGCAGACATTACTCTGTAATACGCATTCATAACTGCATTCGTTAGTTACATAGTTACATAGTTACATAGTAGGTGAGGTTGAAAAAAGACACAAGTCCATCAAGTCCAACCTATTTGTGTGATTATGTGTCAGTATTACATTACATATCCCTGTATATTGCGGTCATTCAGGTGATTATCTAATAGTTTCTTGAAGCTATCAATGCTCCCCGCTGAGACCACCGCCTGTGGAAGGGAATTCCACATCCTTGCCGCTCTTACAGTAAAGAACCCTCTACGTAGTTTAAGGTTAAACCTCTTTTCTTCTAATTGTAATGAGTGGCCACGAGTCTTATTAAACTCTCTTCTGCGAAAAAGTTTTCTCCCTATTGTGGGGTCACCAGTACAGTTTTTGTAAATTTAAATCATATCCCCTCTCAAGCGTCTCTTCTCCAGAGAGAATAAGTTCAGTGCTCGCAACCTTTCCTCATAACTAAGATCCTCCAGACCCTTTATTAGCTTTGTTGCCCTTCTTTGTACTCGCTCCATTTCCAGTACGTCCCTCCTGAGGACTGGTGCCCAGAACTGGACAGCATACTCCAGGTGCGGGCGGACCAGAGTCTTGTAGAGCGGGAGAATTATCAAAAGAGCCAACTTCCCTAAACTACAAACCTTGCTAAAAGGCATAAATTGGGATAAAATATTAGGAACAAAGAATACGGATGAGAGATGGGTTTGCTTTAAGAGCATATTAAATAAGGGCATTAGCCAATGTATCCCAGTATGTATGTAGTAAAAGAAGAAAACAAATTATGAAGGAATACTAAATGGAATACACATACATAGATGCACATGAAGTAGAGCACATCTCACAAAATTTTATTCACATTCATGTGATCATGGCTGCGGTACAGTTCCAAACTCGGTAGAAAAATTGACACTTGCAAATTTGTGGATATGCTGATTTGATACTTACTAGGCAAGCATGCTTTTTCATTCGCATGTTCGCCTAGTTGAAGTCTTAATTGGCTTAATTGGGAGTAACTAAATGCAGAGCGACCATTAATTCCCTTTTTTTCTTACTAAATAAACCCCTCTATGTTCAGCTTCTCTGGAAGTTCCTGGAGCTAAGATGTCAAGTTTTCACTATTTTATGTCATAGTCAAAGCCCTGATTTGAATCCCATTGAAATGTTGTGAGGGGTTTGAAAGGGTCAGTTCATGCAAGGAAATACATAAAGAGCATGCAACTGAAGGAATTTTGCATGGAGGAGTGGTAATAATTTCACAAAGTCAATAACAAAAAGTAGTATAGTTATATATATGTATGTATAGTTATATATATATATATATATATATATATATATATATATATATATATATTTTGTGTATGTGTGTGTGTGTGTGTGTATGTATGTGTGTGTGTGTGTGTGTGTATATATATATATATATATATATATATATATATATATATATAAAGTACAAAGAGCAAATAGCGGGACTTTATATAAGCACACGGGAGCAGTAATAGATAAAAAAATAATTAGCTTTTAATGAATTCAGATTATCATAAAGTTTTTATATTCAAATAATTCAATGCATTTTGCTATATATAACCATTTGTATAACTTTACAATTCATTGAAGCCAGAAAAATAAATATACATAGATACATATTCCAACAAGGAATCAATACATGATATGAAAATATGAAAAACATTTGGAACATGGTTACATGATTGAGTTGATAAATATATAGGTTAGAAAGTCTAAAATAAAATTTATAAAAAAGGAAAAAGCAATTATATTGGAATGGCCTGACCAGATGCATCGTTGTATACACTAGGTTGTTGTTGGCTCTACGCGTTTCAAGGTCTTTATGCCTATCATCAGGAGCAAAAAACCATAGTGATAATCTATAAATGAAAATAGGAGATATATTAAAAAAACAAACAAAAAAACAAAAAAACAAAAAAAACAAAAACATAAAACAAAAAGCAAAACGGACAAGATGGGTCCCCCCTCCTAGGACCCTGCCTGCCCATACACTTACTAGGACTTAAGTATGCCCTGCCTGGCATACTTACATGGTGGTCCTCACAGTGATGGTGTGGCCGCGAAATCCCCAGACCGAACCAGAAGGTCCCGCACGGGAGCTGAGGGGACATGCTGCGGCGGACAAAGCACAAAAATGAACGACGCCCCGCAAGGGTGACAATGTGGGAAAAAGTGATGGGTCAAATAGAAAAAATCTAGGGAGAGAAAGGGGGTTGCTGTGAAATTGACAAGAGCAAGAAGTGAATAAAGGTGAGTAAGAAAAGGTGAAGAAAATAAGTGTACAGGAAGAAGAAGAGTAGAGATGGAACCAAGAGAGAGAGCGAAGGGGGAAATAGACTGGAAATGGGAAACAAAGAAATAGTGGTAGGAAGGAGATGTGTTTACTTTACTTTATTACTTCCTTATTTAAATAAAAAAAAAATTTACAGCTTTTTTGCTATTTATTTTTTGTTTTTTCTTTATAGCTCTTCTGCTATTTATATATTTTTTGATCTTTTCTCTTACATGCACGCAGTGGTGTGTGTGTCTGTGGTCTAGCTGGGTCTTGCCTGTTTGTTCCGTTCGGGAGCTCCCGTCCCCCCAGTTGTGACGTGGGGTGGGCAGGGTTTGTCCTCACTGCGCATCGACGTCACACATCCCGGCCGGACACGCTGGCGTCTTCTTAAACGCAGCGCTGCCGACCGAGTGTTTGCTATCTGCTGGCCCATTGGGGGGATTACATGGTTGGCGTCGCCGGATGTGGGACCATTGAGGGACTGGTTCCTGGGCTGTTGGCGTTCTTCCCTTCTCTCCCTATCTGTGGACCAACGTCTAACGTTGGGGATATGTTTGCGGTGGGCATGGCCATTATGGGCTTCCTCCCCACTTGGATTTCACACTCTGCAACGAACACACTTGTATTTGTCCAGCATCATGCACTCAGGCACCTTTTTTGTGGCTATTCTGATTCAGGTATACACATCTCCTTCCTACCACTATTTCTTTGTTTCCCATTTCCAGTCTATTTCCCCCTTCGCTCTCTCTCTTGCTGAAATCTCTACTCTTCTTCTTCCTGTACACTTATTTTCTTCACCTTTTCTTACTCACCTTTATTCGCTTCCTGCTCTTGTCAATTTCACAGCAACCCCCTTTCTCTTCCTGGATTTTTCTATTTGACCCATCACTTTTTCCCACATTGTCACCCTTGCGGGGCGTCGTTCATTTTTGTGTTTTGTCCACCGCAGCATGTCCCCTCAGCTCCCGTGCGGGACCTTCTGGTTTGGTCTGGGGATTTCGTGGCCGCACCATCACTGAGGACCATTATGTAAGTGTATGGGCAGGCAGGGTCCTAGGAAGGGGGACCCATCTTGTCCGTTTTGCTTTTTGTTTTATGTTTTTGTTTTTTTTTGTTTTTTTGTTTTTTTAATATATTTCCTATTTTCAACCTAGTGTATACATCGATGCATCTGGTCAGGCCGTTCCAATATAATTGCTTTTTCCTTTTTTATAAATTTTATTTTAGACTTTCTAACCTATATATTTATCAACTCAATCATGCAACCATGTTCCAAATGTTTTTCATATTTTCATATCATGTATTGATTCCTTGCTGGAATATGTATCTATGTATATTTATTTTTCTGGCTTCAATGAATTGTAAAGTCATACAAATGGTTATATATAGCAAAATGCATTGACTTATTTGAATATAAAAACTTTATGATAATCTGAATTCATTAAAAGCTAATTATTTTTTTATCTATTACTGCTCCCATGTGCTTATATAAAGTCCCGCTATTTGCTCTTTGTACTTTATATTATCTAATTGGGATGGAGGGGGGGACCTGAGCGGCACCCCTATACCTCACTCAAAGTCCCACAAATGTTCTTTATATATATATATATATATATATATATATATATATATATATATATATATATACATACACTAATGCCCCGTACACACGGTCGGATTTTCTGATGGAAAATGTCCGATCGGAGCGTGTTGTCGGAAATTCCGACCGTGTGTGGGCTCCATCTGACATTTTCTATCAGATTTTCCGACACACAAAGTTGGAGAGCAGGAGATAAAATTTTCCAAAAACAAAATCCGATCGCGTCAATTCCGACCGTGTGTGGCCTGTTCCGACGCAGAAAGTGTCACGCATGCTCAGAAGAAATTTCGACACGGAACAGCTCGGTCAGGTCACGCTGCAATGTTAAAAATGGTTAAAAATGGTTTAATACAGCGCACTCTCTTCTTCTTTATAATGTGACAAGAATTAAGTAGTTTTGCTGCTCATATTCACAAACACTTCTCACAAACTTATTTTTTTGTTTTTTTCTTGGGATTCCCTGAATATATTGTTATTTGTCACATCTGACATAATTTTTTTTTTTTTGATTTAAAGCCATTTTTCGTTTAGATTTTATGTTTGTATTTTTTCCAAGGCTGATCTTTGTTTAATGTTATTTTTAGTTTTACTCTAGACTATTTTTGTGTGTGTTTTGTGTGTCAAGTTACCACAACACCATTGATATCTTTTATTATTTAATCTCAAGGAGATTGTTTGTTGTTGGTGTCCCTTGTTAATTTCACTTTGTATTTTTGAAATGTACCTGAATCCTCACAAGCCAACTGTCCTTTTTGAAGTAAAACACACATAGGCAAGTATAATTCAAAACAAAAATCCTTTATTAAGGGCTCAGAACCAAACAAAGAGGGAGGCAACGCTGGATCAACAGGAGAAATTAGCGAAGCCTTGGACCCCCAGGGCAGACATCAATTCTTGAACATCAAAATTGGTGGCCTGAGGAGTCCATATGTAAGGGAAGCCAGTCTGGTCCAGAAGTCGCAGAGATCCGGAAAGCAGCAGATGACATCTGTGTCCCCAGGCTGTGGTACCACAAGAGGCTGCATCTTTTGGCCGACCAGACTGGATCCAGGGTCCTCACTTTCTGGTCTTCCTTCCACGCTTCATTCCGGGCTGTGGCTCTGCTGTTGGAGATGTGGCAGGAGGAGGAGTAGGACCTGGAGGAGGAGGAGGACTGGGAGGACCTGGAGGAGAGGGAGGAGGAGGAGGGGGACCTGCAGGAGGAGGAGGAGGACCATATGTGAGTTCGCAAAGGTGTGTCTCAGATGTAATTTGGGCCCTCATACCTTTATTAAGAGCCTCCAATATGAGCGACTCACACATGAGTTGTTGTCCCTCCTCCATCCTCTGCATTTTAGAGGCAATGATGGCAGCAAAGTCATCCTCCACGGTGTGTGGTGCTCCCAGGGCCTCTGTAGCCCTCCAAAAGAGGCCTATGGCAGCCTCCTCTAGGGCACTCCTCCTCCTGCCACTTTCTCTTTCCAGGTGTTGGGGAGGGACCGGCATATCAGGCAGCCGGCTCGGCCCAGCCACCTCCTGGCTGAGACTTCCCTCTGTATGAAAAAGGGACATGGTTTTAGTTTTTGCTTCATCAATCACAATCATAAATTAGTACTCCAAACTAACATCTAGTTAACATCATTGATTGGACAAGCAGAAATATTTAGAGGAATGCTATACCTGGCTCAAGCTGGGCTCCTCCACATGTTGCTGCCTGGAAGGCCCAGGTTGGGCGTCAGAAGCCTCAGCTGGGGGGGAAGGAAGCGTGGAAGGAAGACTGGAGAGGGATGACCTGGGTTCAGTCTGGCCTGCCAGAAAATGCAGCCTGTCATAGTACCACATCCTGGGGACATAGATGTTATCTGCTGCTCCGGATCTCTGCGAATCCTGGACTTTCTGGCGCGCCCTTACATATGTGCTCCTCAGGCCACCAATTAAGATCTTCAAATATGTGATGTCTGCCGTGGGGATCACCTGCTTCACAATTTCCAACAATTGATCCAGCGCTGCCTTCCTCTTTGTTTGGTTCCTGTAATGTGGGTGGTTGATCTCCCACAGACAGGGCAGCTCCCTGAACATGTCAATGAATATTGACATGAAGTCATTATCTTGTAATAAGATATCCATGTTCACTGCAAGACACAACACAAGACAAAGCCTAATGTCAGACCAAACTCTCCTAATCTTGTTACAATATAGGCCTCAATCTAGAAGCAGTATAGGCACAAGTATGTCTCTTACCTTCGTTCTTACGATCGGTGCGTCCAATGCTCCTTCCTCCGCTCACAGATCGTACGTAATACGCACGTGTGTTACGCTTTATACACACTGCGCATGCGTGTAACTCCGCCCGCCCCTGACGTTCTTTCTAGTCTATTCCCCGCCCCTTTTAATCCAGCGCAGTGGGTGAAGAGCACATGGCGGAGTCACAGCAGGTGCGTGCTAATTACAGGAACGAGGAGGAGGAGGAGGAAAGCCCGGATCCGGACACGTCCCGATCCAGAAGGAGAAGATTTAAGGCCACAAATATGTCCTTTGGGGAGATGTTGGAGATGGTGGACATCCTGAAGAAGGCCGACTATGATGGGAAGTATGGGCCTTACCCCAACCCCAATATCAGAAAGGCCAAGATCATTGCGAAAGTGGTCAAAAGTCTGCACAGGAATTTCGGGGTATGTCGATCGAAAGATCAACTCAGGAAACGGTGGTCGGACCTGAAATTAAGAGAGCCCGAGCAGTACCGAAAGATCCGGAGAGTGCTGCAAAAAAGTAAGTAGTTGTGCTGTGTTCCTATTCTTTTTGTCTTTATTATGTTCATGCTGCTCCATATGCTTTTCTTAATTGTTGTACAGTTTAAAATGTCAATTTTAATGTTCATGGGCCCATTATTCGTTCGTATCAAACATTTTTTTTCGGCCTCTAAAACACCATTGTTTAGGCCATATGCATTTTTCTACATTTTTTAGGGCCTACTTGGATGCAAAATATTTGGTTGTGTAGATGGCTTTGTTACTAGAATGAAATGCAAACTAGATTCTGTGTAAGGAGAGGACACTCAGCAGCTGTTTTCACATCTGGACACTGGAACACTAGTGTGGGACACAAGAACATCATTTTTATTAGGGGGCCACACAGGTGCTCCAGTGTATACTATAGGGGGGGTCTCCATCTGTGAAGCTTGTACAAAACAGGTAAAGTATTGCAGCTTGACAAAGGACACTAAAAAAGCGACATCTTGGAACTCTGCTAAAATTGACAATTGTACCCCACTTCCAAGCAATGTTTCCTATTTATAGTTCTGCCATCAAATATCTGTGTGCTAATTATACCATTTTTGTTTTACATAGGGGAGAAAAGACTCGGAGGACACCCCTCATCCGAGGAGACCAGAGACCCCCCACCTCCGGAAGAAGGTGAAATACCCCCAACACAAGTGGAGCAGGAGGAGGAAGAAGATGTGGTGGAAATAGGCACCACAACAGGTGAGTGTCTGCGCCCACAGACTCAGGTAAGAGATGAATGCTGGCAGATTTTTGATACATGTTTTCCAATTTACGAATGTAAACATGTGCTAGCTGCCATCACGGGGGATCAAGGGACGCGTTTTGGGGGTGCAACCCCTTCCTCAATAATAAAGTAGCGGTGAGGAAGGGGTTGCTCCCCCAAAACACGTCCCTTGATCCCCCGTGATGGCAGCTAGCACATGTTTACATTCGTAAATTGGTGTGCATCTTCCAAATTTGGTTTTTCAAGGGGTGACTTCACCCCATCTGAATGCAATATCAAACACAGTTCCTAAATACTCATGTCTGATATTGCCTTCAAGTTTTACCATATGTGAACTTTGTAAGTTCAAGATTTTTGTGTTTCTTGTTGGTTTTACACAGGCCTGTTTTATCGTAAATGGACATTTCTATTTTTGATAATGCCACCCCAAAAATTGTTATACAACAAACATGTTCGTTTGTTTTAAAAACCGTTTCTAAATGCACACGTGATTGTGCAGGTATTAAAAAGTTTGTTAATCAAGAATGTGTGGATTATTGTCTCAACGCTACTACACTTTTGTGGTGACGTAATTGCTGTTTTCTGAGAAAATGGTGGTTATTTCCTAAGGGCAAATCCTCTTTGCACTACAAGAGCATTTTCAGTACAGTTTCAAGAGCACTTGTAGTATAAAAAATGTATACGCCTTTAGTAAATAACAGCCAACAGTGCTTTGTATAAGGTTACACAATCACGCCATTTTCAGGACTCCACACATTGCTGTCAGGGTCAGCTAAAACAAACACAAGCAGTAAATGTCACCAAAGATTAAATTTGTTTTTTTTATTTGATAAATGCTTCACAAATTGTCTGACATATTGATGGCCCCCCTACCCGCAAAGAACTCAAGGTATCTTAACCGGACATCACGGGCACTCAGGGAGGGCAAGCCAGGACGGCCACTTTCAAGTGCCGTCAGGGTTGTATCATGTAGATTTCCGGCCTCAGGCCCAACTGAGCCAGCATAGTTGGCAGAATGTTGGCGTAAAAAGTTATGGAGAACACGGCATGCCAGGATTAGATGATTAAGTTTATACTCCGCCATATGGATGGGTGTCAGAAATAGGCGGAACCGGCTGGCCAGGATTCCAAATGTGTTCTCCACCACTCTTCTGGCTCTGGCCAGCCGGTAATTAAAAACCCTCTGTTCCGGGGTGAGGGTCCTCATCGGGAATGGGCGCATAAGATGGTCCCCCAGCGCAAATGCTTCATCCTCAACGAAGACGAATGGGAGTCCTTCCACATTGTCCTCTGGAGGTGGCAAGTCCAAGCTGCCATTCTGGAGACGCCTGTAGAACTCCGTCTGGGTGATGACTCCACCATCGGACATCCGGCCATTCTTCCCCACGTCCACATACAAGAAGTCGTAATTAGCCGACACCACCGCCAACATCACAATAATATTGAACCTCTTATAGTTGAAATAGTATGACCCCGAGTTGGGTGGTGGGACGATGTGGACGTGTTTCCCATCAATTGCCCCTCCGCAGTTAGGAAAGTCCCACCGCTGGGCAAAGTGGAAGGCCACAGTCTGCCATTCCTGTGGCGTGGAAGGAAACTGTTAAGGAAAACAAAAATAATTTACTATTTTTTCACATAAACATGGCAAGCAGATTAGACACAAACATTCTTGGCCAACCTCCAGATAGCATTTATTAACATTTATTAAGGGGAAATTAACACCAAAGTATAAGGTACACCTATCATATTCAACCCCCCCCCTCTCATGGGCCATTTCTAACATTATAGGGGGGGAATCGTGGACAGGTAACCCTCTCCACTTCACTGAGAGATGAATGCCTAAATACAGGGTATTACTTGGAACAGCCCCTCCTTAGTTACACTATTGGCAGCCCACTGGACAGGTAAGAAGTGTCCTAATACAAAGATATAAATACACACTGTACACATTTGAGCACATTTGGACATTCTGCTATTACCTATCAAGATAATAATAGAATACAAAAACTTTAAACAGTACTATTGGAAAGTATATAGGCAGGCCCTTGCACTACATGCTTTGGGGAATTCATCCATAAATCTGACCAGTAAAGAGATGGGTATAGTGTGTATGGGTTTGGCAATGTCAGCAGATAGATGATTGAGGATAGATAGAGAATTGGGATCAGCTGACTTAGCAGTTGGGGGGAGGGAGGGTTTAGAAAAATGATTTGGGGACACTACAAAAAAAAGCCTCTGGCACTCTGCCTGAATTTAAAGCACAAATCAAATTTCTAAACATTTTAGGGGGTGTTTGGGGTAAAGCACTACTATGGAGCTGATAAAATACATTGTCAAGTGACTACATGAGGTGAATATAGGGGCAGGAGAGCATGTTGGGGAGGTTATTGAAGGCAGATATGTATGAAGGACTCTTAAAAAATAAATACCTAAAAAACCAGCATGCATGAGAACAAAGGGAACATTCACAGCATATTACAATCATGGTACTTAGGGAATGAGGAAAGAAATACAAGATATTAACAAACATTAAATACAATAAAATGTGATATTAAAGGATAAAAATCTTACCTTCATATACTCCTTCTGCAGGACCTGGATGATGGCAGAACAGGTCTCTGGGATTATGATACCCAGAGCCTGGGGGGAGATGCCTGTCGAGAACTTGAGGTCCTGCAGGCTTCTCCCCATCGCCAAGTACCGCAGGGTAGCGACGAGCCTCTGCTCCGGAGTGATGGCTTGCCTCATGCAGGTATCCTACCTGCTGATATAGGGGGTCAGCGAAGCCAGCAGACGGTGAAATACGGGGTCCGTCATCCTGAGAAAGTTCCTGAAATCATCAGGATTATTCTCACGGATCTCATGGAGCAAAGGCATATGAGAGAACTGGTCACGCTGAAGCAACCAATTCTTGGTCCATGAACTCCTCCCCACCCTGTCCATGGACTGGACTTGTGTCAAGGTCAGGACCCCAACACCAAGCCCCCGCACAGCACGAACTCTACGAGGAGTACGTATACGAAACATGGCTAGAAAACGGTCGGCTGCTCAGAACGAAGTAACAGAACGCACTGAAGAACAGCAAGGCCTGTGAAGAGCGACCTGAAAAACAGTAACGAACAAACAAGAACACAATGACTACTTAAAGTCACGCGGAACTTGCTTGCACACACTGAAGAGCAGATACAAACCCACAAGCACAAACTGAACGGCAGAAAACTATCTGAAAGCCACGAGTCTGAAAAAGCGCAAATCGTCTCTCACCAAACTTTTACTAACACGAGATTAGCAAAAGGAGCCCAAAGGGTGCCGCGCTTGGTTCTGAACTGGCCTTTTCTAGTCTCGTCGTACGTGCTCGACGTCACCGCGTTCTTGGCGATTGGAAATTCTGACAACTTTGTGCGACCATGTGTACGCAAAACAAGTTTGAGCCAACATCCGTCGGAAAAAATCCTAGGATTTTGTTGTCGGAATGTCCGAACAAAGTCCGACCGTGTGTACGGGGCATAAGTGTGTCTAAAAAGTTTGGTTAAATGGTCTGATATCCCAACAGCAACATGGGCCAGGTGCGTGCGCATATACAGTATATATATATATAGTTCATTTGAGTCTTCCTGATTCCTTGAGAATAAAAGTAAAAAAGGTTTTACATGATCGGAGTTCTCTACTTTTTATTACATGCTATGTTTACATCTGAAACCGATCTGGCCCCTATGACGGTCTGAGGCACAGCTGGAGTTCAGCAGTCCAGCACGGGAATTTCACTTACCAACACAGCTGATATGCCTTCTATGATCCTCTGTATTGGGGGATCATATATGTCTGGTAAGGAGTAACCCCTTCTATACTGGTGGTGGATAACAATTTTCTCGCTATCCAACAGCTGAAGATTCTCCTCTGTGTGGACCTTTACATTATTCCTGTTGTTTTGCACGGGTGGACTATTCACAAATTTATTGAGAGACTTTTTGTACTCAATTTGGTTTAGAATATACCATTACACTCACATATATAGAATTTGGTTTATAGTATACCATTAGTGCTCTTGGAGATCTTTATTTACATAATTTGTGCACTGATGGGACTTTGTGTACCCCAATGATCTTATATGGGGTTTATTAGATTTTCACTTACCAATTAATTTTTAGGGTATTTATAGCGCGCTTCAGGTGTTTATATATATATATATATATATATATATATATATATATATATATATATATATATATATACACAACAGCTCCAAGGATAGCCACAGCACTCTATGTTTTAAGTAACTGCCCAGGTGCTCACTGACAAAAAAATCCATATCCAAAACTCCAAATCGAGTCCATAACTTGTTTAGAGGCATCACAGGTTTTGCAGATGAGGAAGTTCAAAAACAGCAGTGTTTTTATTGCCAACGATGAAGCTCAGTCCACTTGAGTCTTGAGAAAGATGGACTGAGCTCCATTGAAATGTTGACAATAAAAACACTGCTGTTTTCGATCTTCCACCTCTGTAAGACCCGTAAGTGAATCTAAATCAGTTTTATATATATATAAATATATCTATATATCTATATATATATATATAGATATATATTATATATACTATATTACAATGTGTGCATGTGTGTGTGTGTGTGTGTGTAGCTCAGAGTTTTCTTTTAACCTCAGTTTTTATTACTACTAAAAATAAATGCATTTTTTGAAAAGAGACTAAGATCCAATGCATTTCATTGATCGAAGTACTAAGTACAAACAGGTATAGCTTTATGATGCAGCTTTACGAGTCATGTTGTGTGTTTTGGCTATCCTTTACAGAGGCATTTTCCATTGCACATCTTATTTGGAAATAGTTTACCTATAGAGTGACATATTTATCTTCTGCCACGGCTCAACTTAGTTTTTTGCAATGCAATTAGTAATACTTTGAAAAACACCCCATGTTCATTGGCACTAATGCGTTTTCTATAGATTTTAGTGACAAAACTAGTAATATAAATGTTGTCAAGCTGTGCCACTGCTGCAAGGCACATTGTACACTAAAAGGTTGCATTTAAAATTATGAAAAAGGGGATTTAACAAATGTTCTTTACTTGCCTTTTTTTTTAATGTGGGAAACCGAATTGGTAGAGAACAGCATCACCTTTAGGGCTTGTGGGAATGTCGGCTGATTCAGATTCATTGCCGGAGTCTATATACAAAACAAAGTAAAGTAAGGGTCTAGTTGACATTTTAATTACAAGAATTATACATTTGATTGTGTGTATAGTTTAAAATTTCACCTGGAAACATTCTGTCATTGGTGTTCTGCCATGATTCATTGTTTCAGTCACAATATATTGTGCTAAAATGACTAAAATGACTAATGTTCTATGTGTATACAATAGGTATTCATAAATAATTATTGTGTGCTTATGTGTGCTTAGTGAAAAACATACACATATATTATATATTACCAAAAGTATTGGGACGCCTGCCTTTACACGCACATGAATTTTAATGGCATCCCAGTCTTAGCCTGTAGGGTTTAATATTGAGTTGGCCCACCCTTTGCAGCTATAACAGCTTTAACTCTTCTGGGAAGGCTGTCCACAAGGTTTAGGAGTGTGTCTATGAGAATGTTTGACCATTCTTCCAGAAGCGCATTTGTGAAGTCAGGCAGTGATGTGGATGAGAAGGCCTTGCTCACAGTCTCCGCTCTAATTCATTCCAAAGGTGTTCTATCATGTTGAGGTCAGGACTTAAGTTCCTCCACCCCAAACTCACTCACTCTTGTCTTTATGAACCTTGCTTTGTGCAAATAATACCAATACTGATACCAGTACTTTTGGTAATATAGTGTGTGTGGATAGATAGATAGATAGATAGATAGATAGATAGATAGATAGATAGATAGATAGATAGATAGATAGATAGATAGATAGATAGATAGATAGATAGATATTAATACTGTGTATACACTGATAAAAATGAATCTGTTGGCTTGTAATTTAAACATAAAATTTTTATCATTTTCAGCATAATGTATCATATTTATCTAAACAAAACTTTTAAGGTATGTGCATTTCCATGTTCTAATTGAGTTACATTTACCTAAAAAAAATATCTTTTCATTTGATTGAAATTGCGGGACGCATATATTTGGCAAACGTGCAACCATACGAGTTTTGATGCTGTGTATATTAAAGAGTTTGACGTCTTCTGTAACTTTGGAAGCCTGCACAAGGCCGTTCCCATATGTTTGAGGCCCATCAGGACAAAAGAGCGCCACCAGTGACAAGAATTCACTGGTCACTACAAAGCCATGCAATGCCATTGAAAGGTAAGAGTGAACATTGAACAAATTATCGTTTACATGCTTTAAATGTTGCTTAACATACCATCCAGAATGTTTATTTTATTTGCAGATTAATATATGTATAATAAATGGACATTTAAACTCTCATAATCTTATCCCAATATAGGCCTCAATCTTGAAGCAGTATAGGCCACTGATGGCCCAAGTTAAAATTTTACCTTTGTTTAGGACCCTCGCCACTTCTGTTCCTCCTTCCTCCGCACACAGAACGTAGGTACGACACATGTGTGTTAATTGATATACACTGCGCATGCGTGAAACTCCGCCCGCGTCACCTGTAGGAGCGACATGGCGGAGACAGAGCAGGTGTGTGTTAATTCCAGTAACGAGGAGGAGGAAAGCCCGGAGACAGAAACGTCCCGATCCCAGAGGAGAAGATTTAAGGCCTCAAATATTGCCTTTGTAGAGATGGTGGAGATGGTGGACATCTTGAGGAGGAACGACTATGATGGAAAGTATGGACCGTACCTAAACCCTAATGTGAGAAAGGCCAAGATCATGACTAAAGTTGTGAAGAGTCTGCACAGGAATTTTGGTGTATGATGATCCAAAGAGCAATTGAGGAAATGCTGGTCAGACCTGAAACTGAGGGAGCAGGATCAGTATAGAAGAATCAAGACAGTGCTTCTAAAAAGTGAGTACTTGTTGTGTGTTCCTATCATTATTATTATACTTGCATGCTGCTCCATGTGCTTTTCTTTACTGTTGTACAGTTTAAAATGGTGACTTTCATGTTCGTGGGCACAGTAATCGGTCGTAGTAAACATCGTTCGCTCATTAAATACGATGTTTTGGGCAGATACAGGTTAAATACATTTGGTCATGCCTATTTGTATAAAAATAAGTTTTGTACATTGCTGTCTAGATGTGTTTGTAACTAGAATAAAATGCAAGCTTGATTCAGTGTAACGTAAGGAGAGGACACTAGCAGCTGTTTACACATCTGGACTCAGGAGCACTAGTGTGGGACACAAGAACAAACTTTTTAAGGTGTCCCACACAGGTACACCAGTGGATAATTGGGGTGTCTCCATGTGTAAAAATTGTCACAAAAAGGTAAGTTTTCCAGCTTTGGTAAGGTAAAAAATCATGTCTTCAGCTTGGAACTCTGCCAAAACAGACAATTGTACCCCACTTCCCAGCAATGTTTCATATTCCTATTTCTGGACTCAAATATTTGTGTGTTAAGTATACCTTTTGTTTCATTCTCATAGGGGAGAAAAGACTCGGTCAACACCACTCAGAGGACACCAGGAAACCCCCACCTCAGAAAGAAGGGGAACTCAGCACAACACCAGACCCTGAGGATCTGTAGGAAGGAGAGGTGGAGGAAGTGGGCAAACTTGTCACCACAACAGGTCAGTGTCTGACACCCCAACTTCAGGTAATATATGTATGCCTACATATTTATAATACACGTTTTTTACTCAAATTTTTAGGTGATGTGCTGGTTATGGAAGAGCAAGCTCAACATTTCACAAGTGCAAGTGCACAAATCCTAACCCAGGACATCATGGTGTGGAATCATTAAATTGACATCATAAGGAATAAACTCAATGTTCTTGAACAACAAATGAAGAACATGATTGATGTGTTGGGGAGAATCTAAATATCTTCCAAATGCCACCATTTTACATTTTTTGGAAATAAACTAAAATATTTTTTGTACATATTAAAAGCCAAATTTTGAAGATGCACACAGTGTGTCAACATGTGCTATCTGCCACCAGGGGATATCAATGTACGCGTTTTGTGGGTGCAACCCCTGCCTCGTAACTCTAGTAGGTGAGAGGAAGGGGTTGCAACCCCAAAACACGTCCATTGATCCCCCATGATGGGGGATGGCACATGTTGACATTAGGCATGGGATCAGGAGGGAAATACCCATTTTGACTCCCAATATGTGTGCATCTTCAAAATTTGGCTTTTACAGGGGTGTCATCACCCCATCTGATTAAGGCAATATCAACACATTTTGGACATACTAATGTCTGATATTGTCATCAGTTTTTCTACGTTGAACTTTGTAAGCTCCAGAGTTGTGTATGTTATGTTTTGAACACGTTTATACCAAAAAAAAATTGTAAAAAACCTGAGAAAAAAATATATATTTTACACCAAAATTTTATAACGCACATGTAAATGTGCACAGAGTAAAAAGTTTGAGAATCAGCAATGTGTGGCTTCATCTTTCAATGCTCAATACCAGTTTTTGAAGTAATGTTGTGTTTACAGTGACAATGGGGCTTATTTACTAAAGATAAATCCATTTGGCACTACAAGTGCACTAGAAGAACCTATATTAGACAGCTAAAAAGAAACACAAGCAATAAAGAAAATTCAAGATTTTATCAGATATTTTTTTTTTTATTAAAAAATTATTTAGACATTGTCTGGCAGAGCAATAGCCCCCTACCCATAAAATAATTGACATATTTCTGGTGAACGCCCTGGGCGCTTTGGGGTGCCAAGCCAGGATGGCCAGTATCCAGGCCTGTCAGGGGATTAGCAGGAAGTCCAGCCTCAGGCCCAACTGAGGCAAGATAATTTTGGGCATTTTTACTTAAAAAATTGTGCTATATGCAGCAGGATAATATGATGTGGTTAATTTTGTAGTTCGCCATATGTATTGCTGTCAGAAACAGGCGGAACCGGCTGGCCATTATCCCGAAGGCATTCTCAACGACTCTTTGGGCTCTGGCCAGCCGGTAGTTAAAAACCCTCCTCTCCAGCGTGAGGGTCCTCTGGGGGAATGGCCTCATTAGGTGCTCGCCCAGACCGTATGCTTCATCAGCAATAAAGACGAACGAGAGTCCTTTAATGTTGTCCGCAGCAGGTGGCAATGCCAGGCCACCAGTCTGGAGACGTTGGTAAAACTCGGTCTGGGCAAAGACTCCTCCATCCGATATCTGGCCATTGTTCCCCACGTCCACATAGAGGAACTCAGTTTGTGCCGACACCACCGCCATCAACACTATACTATTAAAAACCTTATAATTGTAATAGTAAGATCCCGAATAGGGTGGTGGCATGATGGGGATGTGCTTCCCATCTATAGCCCCTCCACAGTTCGGAAAGTCCCAACGGGAGGCCACAGTCTGCCATTCCTGTGGCGTTGAAGGAAACTGTGGAGTCAAACCAGACAAAAAAAATTAGTACTCTTGTAAATAACATTGCAAGCAGATTAGACAAAAACATTCTTGGCCAATATCAGTATAACATTTATTTTAAGGAGTATTTAAAGACAAAAATATAAGGTCCACTTATCAGATTCCTCACCCCCTCTGATGGCCCATTGTAAAAATTTTAGGTGGGGGGGAAGGGAGTGTTCAAGCTGAGTTTGGGACCCAAAAAAAAGCCTCTGGCACTCTGCCTGAATTTAAGGACAACAATAACATGTGGACACATTTTAGGGGGTGTTTAGGGTAAAGCACTACAATGGAGCTGACAAAATACATTGTTAGGTGACTAGGCTAGGTGTATATGGGCCCAGGATAGCATACTGGGGAGGTTAGTAAAGGTAAATATGCATGAAGGACAAAAAAGGAGCATTAAAAAAAATGAAAAGCTTACAGCATGCATGAGGACAAAGAGGACATTCACAGCATATTACAATCATGGTAATTAGGGAATGATGAATGAAATACAAAACATTAGCATACATTAAATACATAGAATGTGATGTTAAAGGAGAAAACTTACCCTAATATAGTCCTTCTGCAGGACCTGAATAATGGCAGAACAGGTCTCTGGAATAATGATCCCCAGAGCCTGGGGGGAGATGCCTGTCGAGAACTTGAGGTCCTGCAGACTTCTCCCCATCTCCAAGTACCGCAACATGGCGACTAGCCTCTGCTCCGGAGTGATGGCTTGCCGCATGCAGGTGTCCTGCTTCATTATATAAGGGGACAGCAAAGCCAACAGATGATGAAAAACGGGGTCCGTCATCTGGAGAAAGTTCCTGAAATCATCAGGATTATTCTCCTGGATCTCACGCAGCAAAGGCATGTGAGAGAATTGGCCGCGCCACGAGTAACCAATTCTTGGTCCATGAACTCCTCCACCTCCTTCACCCTGTTCATGGACTGGGCTTGGGTCCAAGTATGAACCCCAACACCAAGCCCCCACACAGCATAAACTCTACGAGGAGTACGTCCCCGCAACATGGCTTCAAAACGGTCGGCTGCTCAGAATGAACGAACAGAACGCACTGAAGAACAGCAAGGCCTGTGAAGAGCGAGCTGAAAATCAGAAATGAGCAGACAAGAACACACTGAAAAACAGATATGAGCTGACTACATGCACTGAAGAACAGATACAAACCCCACAAGCACAAAAAGAGCAGTAACGGACTGAAAAGCACAAAAGCTGAAAAGCACGAATCGTCTCTCACCAAACTTCTACTAACACAAGATAAGCACAAGATTAGCAGAAGGAGCCCAAAGGGTGGCGCACTGGCTATTGAACTCCCCTTTTCTAGTCCCGTCGTACGTGTTGTACGTCACCGCGTTCTGGATGGTCAGAATTTGGTGTGACCGTGTGTACGCAAGACAGCTTGTCGGAACTCCGTTGGAAAAACCTTCAGAGTTTATTCCGAAGGGAAAACCAGTCCTGTGTACAGGGCATAAGAATGACCCCCGGCTTGTCATGGAAAATTTAGGGGTGTCAAGATGCAGATGCACCCATCTTTTTTGGTCCCTGAGAAAGGCATTTACAGGAATGACACAGCTAATCAAAGGATCTGAGGGGTGTGGGTAGAAAAGTGTATATGATATTTCAGCAGATCCTCCCACAAGGCCAGATTTCTAAATGCATCTATAATTTTACATGAAAATGCTACTGTCTGTTAACTCGTATACAGTATTACTATACAGAACAAAATTACCATTTGAAAAAGACTAAACCTGATCCTGATTCTCCGTAGTAGATGGAATGTCTAATCCACTTCTTGCCCCCTAAAATATGGGGATATTTAGTCTTGAAATTATAGTAATCCACTTCTACATTCAGGTGGATGTTCAGTATTAATTTAAATGAATTATATCAAGATTTGTGTGTAGATTTTGTTTCTGCAGCAAAAAATACCCAGACAGGAATGTGAACTGTTCTTAATAGGCTTTACGACAGCCAGTTGTGAAAACAACATAATAATCAATGTTTTAACACATTTAAGCAATGCTGCCTGATGGAAGTTACAACCCCCAATTATGACATACTTAATTGTAGGTCTCTACTTATCAGTGATCTGTCTTCCAGATAGTCTGTTAATGACATCCAATCAGCTATTTACAACTGCTTATTGAATGCTGTATAGACTCCTGCTAAGCAGGATTTAAGCTAAATGGTTTGTTTATTCACTTTGATTGTGTTCATTATAGACTTTGGGGATATATTCTTTTAAGCTATTTATGTTTATAGTTATGATCTGGAAGGGGACGTTAGAGGAGTTTGTCTTTTAAAAAACTGTCGCCCCTGCCTGGTGCCAAAGGATAGATTTAACTGTTAATTATTTACCACCGATTTGTGTGCTTTGGAGAAAAGAGAATTGCACCATGTGCAACCAGATGTCCCCCTTATCTCCATTTAGTTTGGCGGTCCTCAGACATCAATATCTTCACACATCCATTCTTCAGCATCTCTGGTGCTCTGGATTAACGATTAGCTGTTTGATTTCTATGGGATTTTTAAGTTCTGGATTACTTTTTTATATGGTATATGCAACAATCACTTTGTCTCTTTAATAGCAGGATGTAAAAGCATGCTTAAAGCGGAGTTCCAGTCACCAAACATTTTTTTTTAAAGACAGCTCTGGAATTGTCATAACATGTAGATGAACATTTCTAACATGTCATATTTTTTACACTTTTACTTTCTTTAAAAATAGTTTGTTACTCACTAATCTCGGAAGCAGGCAGGTTCCATTTTAGTTGTGAGCATCTGAAGCCCTCCAGTGTTAATTTCCTGGATTTCTGTGCAGCTGACTACCCAGCATGCACCTCTAGATCCCGCACATTATTGTCTTAGCGAAGCCGTCCTTCTTCCTGACAGGTTGCTAAAGCAAGGAGAGGAATTTAACAAGTCACTTCAGCTTCCACTGGGTGTACTGTGTACCGTGGCGTTGCTGTAAAGTGGTGACAGCAGCGCTTTGCTGATCTCAGGCAGCGGTGGTGTGACGGGGCAAGCAGGCTGCTAGAATGTTTCCCCCGCTTGTGGTCCCTATTGTTCTCCGCAGGGAGGAGACTACAGCTCCCAGCATGCACTCAGCTGGGCTAACTCCCATTTGCGACATTTCCTAGCTACAAATAACGCAAGATTTCGGCAGTAGGTCATTCGCTTGCCCTTGTGAATTGCCTAGTAACGTAATCACCTAGGCGGGGGAAAGGAGGAAGTCATGGAGAAATAATAAAAAAAAGGGGATTTATGAGCAAAAAAAAATGTTTTAAATGCCCATTGTGAAAGTAATGAGCTAAGGGCATGCAGCACAGACAAAGTTAAAAAAATGGGTGGAACTCCGCTTTAAGTACTTCATTTATGCACACTTGGACAGTTAGCCATGACACTGGTGGCTTATAGTGCACACAAATTATAGATATGGCATCAGGCACTGTCTTGAACTGCTCCTGTATTAGTTTAACTGCTGCTATGCAGGTGCCAGTCTGTATACCATACAGCAGTGTTTCTTAACTCCAGTCCTCAAGGCGCCCCAACAGGTCATGTTTTCAGGCTCTCCATCATTTTTCACAGGTGATTTGATCAGTTTAACTGCCTTAGTAATTACCACAGCCGTTTCATCTGAGGGAAATCCTGAAAACATGACCTGTTGGGGTGCCTTGAGGAATGGAGTTGAGAAACACTGCCATACAGTACTTGGATTAAGTCTTATTTCTCTGATTTAGGCCTAACTAAGAAATCTAATCTTGAAACAAAGAGATAGAAAGAGCAAAACCAGCCATTTTATAGGCTAATAGGCAATAGGCAAGGGATTGTCACAGAAATCACATGGTGGTGGTGGGGCCCTGGGAGACATATACCAAAGCAAAAAAAAATGTTTAAATTCCTTTTGGTGGGGATCAGCAATTTTAATAATGTTTAATGTAAAACATTAAAAATGCTAAATTCCTTTAAATAATGTGCCTGAGGGACTTTAACCTGTCTGCGAAGTGGTGCATCTGTACTGTGTATGCAACCTATTACAGAAAAACTGAATCTTTACAGTTTGGTATGGGCAAAGTTTACACCAGACCTTTATCTGAGCTTGCAGCCTGGCTGGCTGGGAAAAGGGGAGATTAGTATGCATCCCCTTTTCCTGAAGAGCCCTTTCACACTGGGGCGGGGGGCGGCGTCGGCGGTAAAACGCCGCTATTATTAGCGGCTTTTTACCGTCGGTATGCGGCCGCTAGCGGGGCGGTTTTACCCCCTGCTAGCGGCCGAGAAAGGGTTAAATACCACCGCAAAGCGCCTCTGCAGAGGCGCTTTGCCGGCGGTATAGCCGCGCCGTCCCATTGATTTCAATGGGCAGGAGCGGTAAAGGAGCGGTATACACACCGCTCCTTCACCGCTCCGAAGATGCTGCTGGTAGGACTTTTTTTACCGTCCTGCCAGCGCATCACTCCAGTGTGAAAGCCCTCGGGGCTTTCACACTGAAATGCAAGCAGCGGCACTTTCGGGTCAGTGTGCAGGCGCTATTAGCGCAATAGCGCCTGCAAACCGCCCCAGTGTGAAAGGGCTCGAACTGTGCCAGACCACATGTCCTTAACATGGGGAGGGTACCTTCCAGAGCAGCTTGTCTCATATAGATGAGGACCAAGGCCTGGTGGTTAGAGTCACAGCCAAGGCCTGGTGGTTAGTATCACAGCCCTGGTCTGGTCTGTGGGGGTCTGCAGGCAGGAGGGCTTATCGGAGTCTGATGTGATTCAGGAGTGGGGCTTGCCCAAAGGGTTTGGTATAAAATTTTGTTTGCATTTTTTTGTCTGTGCTCCCCCTTTATCTTTTTTGCCAGACCTGAAGGGTCTGCTATGAAGTTTTGGTAGGGGCAACATACCTTTTTTTTTTTTTTTACACCATCTCTCCATCTCTGCCCTTTCATTTATATTCACCTGTCAGAGGTGAATTTCATAGTGACAGCTAGATGGGCTGGATGAGGATACGTCACTGATTGTTAAGATGCTGGCAGACACTGGTTGTCTAACAACCAGGAGCCATGAGTGAGAAGCTGTCACATGCAGTAGATATAACAAAGCTAAATCATTTACTTCCCCTTTCCTCTGCATACAAAGATTCAGGGCAGCTGATTAGCCATTTTATTCATTGAGCCATTTGGCCAAAATGGAACTTCCGCTTTAAGTGTTGGTGACCCCCTGACATGCCACATTTGGCATGTTATTTTTTTTAGGGGAGGAGCGGGTACCCTGTTTTTACAGGCACCCAGCTCCCACTTCCTCCATGGCGCCCGAAGAAAGATCACCACTCCCCCTCCCTCCCTGCAATCTTCTGGGACACGTCACAGGTCCCAGAAGATTGCCTGGCCAATCACAGCACGCAGTGCAGCTCGTGCCTGCCTGTGAAGCCACAACTGGGTGCCCACAGTTAGAATGCCGGTGCCGCAGAGAGGAGGGGGAGAGGTGCGGGGTTTCATGCGCCTGCATCGCTGGACCGGGGGACAGGTAAGTGTCTGATTATTAATAAAAGTCTTTTTGTACACTTTTTGTAGCTGCTGACTTTTAAATGGGTGGAACTCCGCTTTCAGCTGATTTCAAGTAAGCTTGAATACAAATTAGTCTTGTGAAACACAGCTTTTATAGGTAAAGGGGTACATATGCAGGGCAACTGAAAATTAAAGGGCACTTAAAGTAGTGGCAAAACCCATTTTGATTAAACTAGTGTATGACATATGACCCTAAGACAGACACATTTGAATCCATTTGGTTAAGTCTGCTAAAAGAAATTGGTGTTTCCTGTTAGTGACAACTGAGGAACAGTAATTTTTCTTGGCAGGTGGGTACCAAGTTAGTAAACCCAAGTGGGATAGTTGTTGGGTTGTCTTGAGTGAAGACTGTTAATCAGAGGATTTATCAACCATGGAGAAGGTAAGAGAGGAAACTTCCAGTACCCAGGACACATGATACGATTTAGGTACAGCAAGAGGAGCCTGGAAAAGCCACCAGAATGTTTTCTTTGACCATGAGCATTTCTAAAGGACTAAAAAACCTGTTTATACCATATTGCTGTTTATTTTTTGAGCATTGTTTAACAGTTATACTCTACGGGAATTACCATAAGGCTCAGGGGGTACTCATAGATTGCTGTTATTTAGGAAAGCAGTACTGTGAACAGAGGAGGAAAATTTAATATTCCTAACAGTTTTACTGTGGCGCACTTTAAAAAACACTGGTCAATTTCGTTCAGTTTTGCTTAAATCTTTGCAAGCAATGTTTTTGACAAGTGGGGTAGCCTGCTCCTTCTGTTGTGAACCTCTTCTAAGATAAAAGATCAGGGATAGACTCAAAAGATGTCTGAGACCTTATTCCACTATCCTGGCCTGTATGCACATTTTGTTTTCTTACATATGCAGCTTCCTAACATAGCATTACATCATGGAAGAGTTAAAAAAAAAAGGTTGTCAAGCCAAAGAATTTCTAAGAATCTTACAATCCCATCTCAGATGGGTTATTACCTAACACCACATAAACACCAAATAAAAATTACCACAAGTACGGGCAGGCAGACTCAAAATGTGCTGGCTGGCAAATTAATTTCCAGCTAGCTGTAGTGTAAACTGCTTTAAGAGCAAATCCCACTAATATGACTGATATCTTTAGAACTCTTTTGTGCCAGCTACATTTTCATCAGCTTATCAGTCATGTGATGGGCAACTTCACACAGTAATATTGCAATTATTTACTCTAGAGTAAATAACTTAGTATACCAAAAATGGTAGATTGCCCACATCATTCATTCAAGGCACCAAACATCTAAATCATTTATGATGTTCCAGAGGATAAGGGAATTAGTGTATCATTAAACTACATCTGAGGTCGCAACAACTTACTGCCTACCAAGACTGTGTCTTTCTGCTGATTACCTTTGCAATCTAACACTGTTCCTGAAAGCTTTTACCACGCTGTATTAGTTAACATTTTTGCATTGAATTAAGATATTACTGTAGAAGTATTAATGTTTTATATTATATACAAGTTTTGTTAGGTTTGTTACATTTTATCTTCTCCTTTTTTTCATCCATTGTGGTATCTCGTGCTACTGAAAAATTTACTCCAGAAATAGATGCATGGCACTTTCTAAGGCGGGTTTTCTGTTGGTGGCCATGCCTGCATACGGTGTGTTGAAACAAGCAATTTTACTTTTCAATGGACGTTGGTGTGGCAGGATAACACTGCACAAGTGCAATTGGGAGACAGGGACAGAGTGTGGACACCTTATAACAGGAAGTACCTGGACCAGGACCTTCATGGCAGGGTCATATCTATTATTTTAATAAGCACTGCAGATTTATCAGTATTGAAAAAAAAAAATCTAAAAATTAAATAAACAGGTCTTTAGTAACCTTTCTTTAACTTTCAAAGAGTTTGTTTACTTCACTGCATCTTGAAAAATGTAGCAACTACAGAATACCATAACAGGTTAAAACATTGAACATCCTAAATAATATGCATTTCCATAATTATTCTTAAGTCTAATATTACATCTTATACTATATCTGTGGGTATATAACCATTACCTTAATCCCATTCTAGCAGCCATTCCCAGATAACAGAAAAAGATAATACATTGCTACTGCAGGTACAAATCAATAATACACCAGATATATTTGTAATGTTAAATTAAATAAATGTAGTGTTCCCAGGGCCATTTTGTTATTTTATATATTTCTCTGGATCAAGCCTTCAATTAAAACTAATATTGTTAGGACCAGAAATATGCTATTTTCTCTCACTAGCCACAGGCTTTCCAGTGCAGTGCTACATAACAACCATAAAAGAGAAGATATTCCTATGATTTATGTTGAAAATTAATAATAAATGGAGGGAAGCACAGAGAAGTCAGGACCTAGATAATATATGTGTTATGGCATACGGGGTCATTTGATAAAGGAAATAGAAAACAGACAATTTTGTTCACTTCAAAAACCCAAACAGATATTGGGGGAAAAGTTTACGAAGTACAGATTACATTTTTAGTTATATGTGATCACTTGGTCTGAGTTGAGAGTTGTCAATAATTATGTTTTAGGTGCATTTTACATATCATTCCTCCTTATGTTTTGAAGGAAACAACAGCAAAGATGCAGCAGGCTGAATTTTTACAATACATGCAGATGTCTAAATCCAGCCTTTAGACCCCTTTCACACTGAGGCGTTTTTCAGGCACTAAAAATAGCGCCTGTAAATCACCTGAAAAAAGCCTCAGCTGCAAACCCAGTGTGAAAGACCACGTGCTTTCACACTGGGGCGCTGCGCTGGCAGGGCGTCACAAAAAGTCCTGCCAGCAGCTTCTTTGCAGCGATGTAGGAGCGGAGATTTGCAAGCAGATCTAACCCCTTTTCGGCCACTAGCGGGGGTTAAAACCGCCCCGCTAGTGGTCGAATAGCGCAGCTAAAACGACAGTAAAGTGGCGCTAAAAATAGCACTGCTTTACCGCTGAAGTCCGGGGTGGCTCAGTGTGAAAGGGGTCTAGACTGTAACACCAGCTAAATGTTGTCTGTTTTTATTCTGGATATGGAAGATGCATAGAATGTTGTCTGCTGAGAATATTTTTTTCTCTCACTTTCTCTCTTGGGGACCTGTCTTGGGAACAGGAAGCGAATAAAATGACCCAAATGGGCATACAGACAGCCATGTAAACCTGACAGAGGTTCTAACCCTCCCCTACTCTGCATGTGCTTCCATTGGAGATATTAAGGTTATTTACTAAGAGAGTTAAAGTGTTACTAAACCCACAACAGTAAAATCAGTCTGTATATGTAGTAAATCATGATTGTTTTATACACTGTGGAACCTAAGGGGTTAATCCTCTGCATTGTGAAAGGCTGATTTATCCTGTCTTCTCTGAGCCTCCCCTTCTTCCTCTATTCCCAATCAATCTCCTGATAGAACAGAGCCTCTGCTCGATTTGGTATGTATTGCTAGAGAGTTTTTTTTTCTTGGGAGAGTGCATGGAATCTGCACAGGGCCAATCAGCACTGTCCAGATTAAGGATCAGGGGTCCTACAGCCTCATAGGACAGTCAGAGTAGAATGAAAACTCCTCCTACAAGATTTACCTAGACACTGATAGATGTCATAAGACTGCTACAGTATATAATGCTGAAGAGAAAAGGTATTTAGCAGTTTATATTCACCAAAATTATTGCATTTCCATGTTCTATGTACTGTGGGAGAATAGATATAATGAATACAATGTATTGGGTTTAGTAACACTTCAAGAAACAAACTATTAAAGGCTAAATTCACCTTTGGAACACGTTACCTGTCACACCAGTATTTATTGTGTAATATTAACAAGTTCCATCTTGTGACCCGCTCACCTCCCTCCACCTTCCACTTTGACAGCAGGTGGGGGATCCTCTCCCCGCACCCAATGTCACATTTTAAAATCAGCATGGCTGTGCAGGGCTCCACCCCAACAGCCACGTCATTCATTCACTGGAATCTGTGAATGGATAAACTATGGCAGACAGCTTTGTAGCTCTTCTGCCCTTGACTTTGACACTTCCTCCAGCTTTCTAATAGAAACCCCTACAGAGGTATGGGCAAGAAAGCTGGATTAAGTGTCTGCAGGAACCTGACATTGCACCTGCAACCCGCTGATCACAGGTGCAATGCTTTGCAGGTTCCTGGTGCATAATATAATAAACGCACATTTCTTTTCTGTCTACTAACTGTAGTTTATTGGGTTTTTTTGAACATTCATTTAATAAATCAGCATAAATCCCTATTCTTCCAGTCATGTTCCTTTTTGTCACTGGGGCAGGAAGTACAAGAAAACTATCCCCCCCCCCTCCCCCCCAGTGGGAACACAGAGCAATAGAATGTGACAGAGTTTCTATGCATTCCCTCTATTCAAAACAAAGAAATAAAGGGGTTGATTTACAAACAAAAAATAGATTGTTTACTTTGCAAGATGACGCTGCAAGGGAATTTTCCTCAGAGCTTTGTAAATAACGTGAAGCTCTACTGACTTCCATTATCCAATCATGTGCAAACAAAAATACTGTTTTCTTATTTCCCTATGTCAAGTTGCAGCTCTCCTACTTTTTCTCAGTCTTTCCAAAATCTCAAACTTTAAACAATACCATATTTCCCATTTGTTGTTTGCTGCCTATTATCTTTATCTGTTCATCTTCACACCATTGACATACTGCAGCACTTCCTCCATTTTTTCCCATAGTGTTTCTTTCCAAGTCTCAAACCTCTTTTTTTAATTTCATTGCTTATCCAAGTCATATGATCACATCTTTCTAGATGCTAGTCATTTATGTGTTGTATGTTGAAATGTTACTTTATTGTGCTCAGCTAAACAAAACTAAATTGATGATACATTTTATCAAAGTTCAAACTCCAAATCTTTTGAGTTGGATACATTACATTTTCCAACCTTGTGACCTTCAACTCTGAATTGTCATTGGTGGCATTTGTCTTTGACTGGTGCAGAGTTGGATGTGGAGCTCTGCAAAGGATAAGCATGGTAATCAAAAAGATTCCTCCCAAGATACAGCATAACAAATTCAGTGTAGAATACGTTGAAAATGCCCTATACTGCCACATAAATAGCTGACATATAAACAGGTTTGCTACTTTTAGTAGACCCTGCAACCACAAAGTGTACGCAATGATTCAATATATTTTTTATTCCATGAAAAGGTAACTTATTAATTGGAGATAAACTAAAAAAGTTATTTTTAAAAGAGAAGAATGGGATTTTTTTTTTTAATCACACTTACCTAGGTGAATGCTGCATCTGTCCTCCGCCATCTCTAAGGCTGAGAACTGAGCGAACAAACACTGCTTATAGCTCGGATCTCAGAGCTCCCTGAGAAGAGAGCTCGTGACTGTCAGTCACTGCTCTCTGCTCTGCCCCAGCGCTGGGCTGTGAGGCTGAGCCGGGTGCTGGTCCAGGCATGTGGGTGGATCCCGACCATATGGTCACAATTCTTCTCGAGCCTGAACTGGCTCTGTGACATCAGCCGACAGCCGTCTGTAGTCCGCTGTCTGCTGAAAATGTGTCAAAGATCAATCTGCACTCCTGTGGTCCACAGGGGAAGTACAGCCAAACGAGCTTTGGCTGTACTTCTCCTTTAAGCTGACCCACTGAAACTAAGATGCATGTCTAAGTGTTAAGAACACCATTAAGTACCGCACTGTATCTCTATAGTTGTCCCTGTATATCAATGCTTGCATGCAACTTTGTATTCCCAATTTACCTTAAAAAATGAATATTTTGATATAAGCTTCAATCATTTTTAAATAGTGCCCTTAAACTTCAGTCTGTCAACTGTTATAAATGTCATGCCTAAAAGTACAAGTTGCTCCACTAATCTTTGTTAACTAGAAAATGTGTGACCCTCTAATCCTGGTTTCACTTTTTATCTAAAGGCTCAATATCCCTTGCTTTGGTTCCAAGGGCCATGCCCTAGAGCTCAGTCCTTCTAACCCACTCTTATGCCCCGTACACACGGTCGGATTTTCCAATGGAAAATGTCCGATCGGAGCGTGTTGTCGGACATTCCAACGGTGTGGGCTCCATCGGACATTTTCCATCAGATTTTCCGACACACAAAGTTTGAGAGCAGGCTATAAAATTTTCCGACAACAAAATCCGATCGCGTCAATTCCGAACGTGTGTGGCCTGTTCCGACGCACAAAGTGCCACGCATGCTCAGAAGAAATTCCGAGATGGAACAGCTCGGTCTGGTAAACGTAGCGTTCGCAATGGATACAACACTTTCGTCATGGTGCAATGTTAAAAATGGTTTAATACAGCGCACTCTCTTCTTCTTTATAATGTGAGAAGAATTAAGTAGTTTTGCTGCTCATATTCACACATACTTCTCACAAACTTCTTTCTTTATTATTTATCGGGATTCCCTTAATATATTTTGATTTGTCACATCTGACCAAATTTTTTTTTTTTTTTTTAAAGGCAGATTTTTCATTTATTTTAGGTTTGTATTTTTTCCAAGGCTGATCTTTGTTTTATTTTATTTTTAGTTTTACTCCAGAATATTTTTGTGTGTGTTTTGTGTGTCAAGTTACCACAACACCATTGATATGTTGTTCTATTTAATCTGTAGGAGATTGTTTGGTGTTGTTGTCTCTTGTTAATTTCACATTGTACTTTAGAAATGTACCTGAATCCTCACCAACAAACTGTCCTTTTTGGATGAAAACACACATAGGAGAGTATAATTTTCCCCAAACAAATCACTTATTAAGGGCTCACAACTTAACAAAGAGAGAGGCAATGCTGGAGAAACAGCAGAAATGGGTGAAGCCTTGGATCACCAGGGCACACATCAACTATTTTCAAGCAAAATTGGTGGCCTGAGGAGTTCTTATCTAACGGAGTGCAGTCTGGTCCAGAAGTCCCAGAGATCCGGAAAGCAGCAGATGACATCTGTGTCCCCAGGCTGTGGTCATACAAGAGACTGCATCTTTTGTCAGACCAGACTGAACCCAGGGCCATCACTCTCTGGTCTTCTTTCCACGCTTCCTTCCACGCTGTGGCTGTGGTGGTGGAGTTGAGGAAGCAGGAGGAGGAGGATGGTCCAACTCAATCATGCCGCTCTTGGGTGTGATTTCGCCACTCACCCCCTTAGTTAGGACTTTATAAATATGTTGCTCACACATGAGGTGTTGACCCTCCTGCATGCCCTGCAGTTTGGTGGCAGCCATGCAGGCAAAGGCCTCTTCAGGAGTGGGTAAGGCTCTGAGGGACGCAGAAGCCTCCTGAATTAGCCTGAGTGCAGAATCCTGAACGTGACTCCCCTTCCTCGCTCTTTTGTATGGAAGGTGGAGGGGAGGAACCTGAGATTCGGTCAGGCTTCGAATTGTCCCAGGCTTCTCCTGGCTGACACTTAGCCCCGCCTCCTCCTGGCTGACACTTAGCCCCGCCTCCTCCTGGCTGCCACATTCCACAGCCTCCTCCTGGCTGAGGTCTTCCTGTGTATGAAAAAGGGACATAGTTTTAGTTTTTTAGTCATCATTCACACACAATTTTCACCTCCTGACTGTTGCAAATTGAATGTTAACAAATATAACAGACTATCATTCTGAGCCCAGCATTTTTCATTCTTGTTCCAATTTTGGGTGCCCACTACTGTCTATTGATATGTAAAACACTTTTTTCAATCAGCAATTAGTGATCAATAATAACATCTAGTAAAGATCATTTCTTTATTGACCAGAAATCTGTAGAAGAATGCTATACCTGACTCCATCTGGGCTCCTCCACTTCTTCCTGGCTGGAAGGCCCAGGTTGGACATCGGAAGCCTCAGCTGGGGTGGAAGGAAGAGTGGAAGGAAGAGTGGAGAGGGATTCCCTGACTTCAGTGTGGTCTGACAGAAATCGCAGTCTCTCATAGTACCAGAGCCTGGGGACATAAATGTCATCTGCTGCAGCTCTGGACCTCTGGGAATCCGTGACCTTCTTGCGCTCCCTTAGATAAGTGCTCCTCAGGCCACCAATTTTGGCTTTTAAATAGGGGATGGTTGCTGTGGGGACCACCGGCGTCACCAACTCCAGCAGTTCCTCCAGCGCTGTCTGCCTCTTTTGTTTATTATTATAATGGGGATGTCTCACCTGCCACAGACAGGGCAGCTCCCTGTATTTGTCTATGAACAGGGGGAGGAAGTTGTGGTCATTGACGCCATCCATTTTCTCTGCAAGACACAACACAAGACAAACCCTAAGGTCAGACCAAACTCTCCTAATCTTGTTACAATATAGGCTTCAATTTCGAAGCTGTATAGGCCCAAGTTTAGATCTTACCTTCGTTATCACGATCGGCGCCTCTGATGCTCCTTCATCCGCTCACAGATCGTACGTAATACGTACGCGTGTTACGCTTTATACACACTGTGCATGCGTGTAACTCCGCCCCTGACGTTCTTTCTAGTCTATTCCCCGCGACTTTTCATTCTGCGCAGTGGGGGAAGAGCACATGGTGGATACACAGCAGGTGCGTGCTAATTACAGGAACGAGGAGGAGGAGGAAAGCCCGGATCCAGAGACGTCCCGATCCAGAAGGAGATTTAAGGCCTCAAATATGTCCTTTGGGGAGATGTTGGAGATGGTGGACATCCTCAAGAAGGCCGACTATGATGGGAAGTATGGACCTTACCCCAACCCCAATGTCAGAAAGGCCAAGATAATGGCGAAAGTGGTCAAAAGTCTGCACCGGCATTTCGGGGTACGACGATCGAAAGATCAGCTCAGGAAATGGTGGTCGGACCTCGAATTACGAGAACTTGAGCAGTACAGAAAGATACGGAGAGTGCTGCAAAAAAGTAAGTAGTTGTGCTGTGTTCCTATTCTTTTTGTGTTTATTACGTTCGTGCTGCTCCATGTGCTTTTCTTAAAAGTGTACATTTTAAAATGGCAACTTTCATGTTCATGGGCACATTATTCGTTCGTATCAAACATTTTTCTTTCGGCCTATAAAACACCATTGTTTTGGCCATATGCATTTGGCCACATTTTTTACGCCCTACTTGTATGAAACTAATTTGGTTGTGTAGATGGCTTTGTTACTAGAATGAAATGCATACTAGATTCTGTGTAAGGAGAGGACACTCAGCAGCTGTTTACACATCTGTACGCTGGAGCACTAGTGTGGGACCCCAGAACACCATTTTTATTAGGGGGGCCACACAGGTGCTCCAGTGTATACTATAGGGGTGACTCCATCTGGGAAGCTTGTACCAAACAGGTAAAGTATTGCAGCTTGACAAAGGACACTGAAAATGCTACATCTTGGAACTCTGCAGAAATAGACAATTGTACCCCACTTCCAAGCAATGTTTCCTATTTATAGTTCTGCCATCAAATATCTGTGTGCTAAGTATACCATTTTTGTTTTACATAAACATAAACCGAGAAAAGACTCGGAGGACACCCCTCCTCCGAGGAGACCACTGACCCCCCACCTCTGGAAGAAGGGGAAATACCCCCAACCCAAGAAGTGCAGGAGGAAGAAGACGTGGTGGAAATTGTCACCACAACAGGTGAGTGTCTGCGACCACAGGCTCAGGTAAGAGATGGATGCCGGCATATTTTTGATACCTGTTTTTGTTTGGTTTCTCTCTTTTTAGGTGATCGTGATGTTGTGGATCCAGATCCTTTCACATCAGAAAGTGCCCAGATCCTGATCAGGGAGATCATGGGGTATAATTTACAATTGGAAAACCTCAAGAAAAACATCAATGATGTTATTCAAAAAAATAAAAACATCATTGATGTTTTGGGGCGAGTTTAAAACCCCTCCAAAGCACTTTGTTTTTTTGTGTGCTACAATGTTCAAAATGTTTTAGCGATTTTTAGAAAAGTCAAATTTGGAGGATGCACACAGTGTGCCAACATGTGCTATCTGCCATCACAGGAGATCAATGGACGCATTTTGGGGGGTGCAACCCTTCCTCAATAATAAAGTAGCTGAGAGGAAGGGGTTTCTCCCCCAAAACATGTCCCTTGATCCCCCGTAATGGCAGCTAGCAGATGTTGACATTGGGAAATTTGTGTGCATCTTCCAAATTTGGCTTTTCCTGGGGTGACTTCACCCCATCTGAACGCAATATCAAACACAGTTCCTAAATACTCATGTCTGATATTGCCTTCAAGTTCTACCAAATGTGAACTTGGCAAGTCCAAGCTGCCATTCTGGAGATGCCTGTAAAACTCCGTCTGGGCTATGACTCCACTATCGGACATCCGGCCATTCTTCCCCACGTCCACATACAGGAAGTCGTAATTAGCCGACACCACCGCCAACATCACAATACTATTGAACTCTTTGTAATTATAATAGTATGACCCCGAGTTGGGTGGTGGGACGATGTGGACGTGTTTCCCATCAATTGCCCCTCCGCAGTTAGGAAAGTCCCACTAGGCAAAGTGGGAGGCCACAGTCTGCCATTCCTGTGGCGTGGAAGGAAACTGTTGAGGAAAACCAAAAAAAATTAGTATTTTTGCACATAAACATGGAAAGCAGATTAGACACAAACATTCTTGAACAACATCCAGATAACATTTATTAAGGGGAATTTTACAACAACAAAGTATAAGGTACACCTACCATATCCCCCCCCCCTCTCATGGGCCATTTCTAATATTATAGGGGGGGGATCTTGGACAGGTAACCCTCTCCACTTCACTGAGAGATGAATGCCTAAATAATGGGTATTACTTGGAACAGCCCCTCCTTAGTTACACTATTGCCAGCCCACTGGACAGGTAAGAAGTGTCATAATACAAAGATATAAATACACACTGTACACATTTGAGCACATTTGGACATTCTGCTATTACCTATCAAGATAAGAATAGTATACAAAAACTTTAAACATTACCATTTGAAAGTATACAGGCAGGCCCTTGCACTACATGCTTTGGGGAATTCATCCATAAATCTGACCACAAAAGAGGTTGCTATAGTGTGTATGGGTTTGGCAAAGTCAGCAGATAGATGATTGAGGATAGATAGAGAATTGGGATCAGCTGACTTAGCAGTTGGGGGGAGGGAGGGTTAATAAAATGATTGGGGGACACTACAAAAAAAGCCTCTGGCACTCTGCCTGAATTTAAAGCATAAATCACATTTCTAAACATTTTAGGGGTTGTTTGGGGTAAAACACTACTATAGAGCTGATAAAATACATTGTTAAGTGACTACATGAGGTGAATTTAGGGGCAGGAGAGCATGCTGGGGAGGTTAGTGAAGGCAAATATGTATGAAGGACAAAAAAAAATTACATAAAAATCCAGCATGCATGAGGACAAAGGGGACATTCACAGAATATTACAATCATGGTATGCATATAAAAGCAAAGGAGAAGGCCTTCAAAAAATACAAGGTTGAGGGATCATCCACAGCATTCAGAATTTATAAAGAATGCAATAAGAAATGTAAGGGTGCAATTAGGATGGCTAAGATAGAACATGAAAGACACATAGCGGAGGAGAGCAAAAAAAATCCCAAGAAATTCTTTAAGTATGTAAACAGTAAAAAAGGGAGGACAGACCATATTGGCCCCATAAAGAATGAGGAAGGACATCTGGTTACAAAGGATGGGGAGATGGCAGAGGTATTGAATTTATTCTTCTCCTCAGTATTCACGAGTGAATCGGGGGGCTTCAGTAACCAAAACTGCAGTGTTTATCCTCATGACACAACACAGGAAGCACCTACATGGTTAACAGAGGACGGAATTAAAATTAGACTTGAGAAACTTAACATTAATAAATCACCGGGACCAGATGGCTTGCATCCGAGGGTACTTAGGGAACTCAGTCAGGTGATTGCCAGACCGTTGTTCCTAATTTTTACAGACAGTCTATTGACTGGAATGGTGCCAGCTGATTGGAGAAAAGCCAATGTAGCACCAATATTTAAAAAGGGCCCAAAAAACATCCCTGGGAATTACAGACCAGTTAGCCTAACATCAATAGTATGTAAACTCTTGGAGGGGATGATAAGGGACTATATACAAGATTTTAGTAATAAGAATGATATCATTAGCAGTAATCAGCATGGATTCATGAAGAATCGTTCTTGCCAAACCAATCTATTAACCTTCTATGAGGAGGTGAGTTGCCATCTAGATAAAGGAAGGCCCATAGACGTGGTGTATCTGGATTTTGCAAAAGCATTTGACACAGTTCCCCATAAACGTTTACTGTACAAAATAAGGTGCGTTGGCATGGACCATAGGGTGAGTACATGGATTGAAAACTGGCTACAAGGGCGTGTTCAGAGGGTGGTGATAAATGGGGAGTACTCAGAATGGTCAGGGGTGGGTAGTGGGGTCCCCCAGGGTTCTGTGCTGGGACCAATCCTATTTAATTTGTTCATAAATGACCTGGAGGATGGGATAAACAGTTCCATCTCTGTATTTGCAGATGATACTAAGCTAAGCAGGGCAATAACTTCTCAGCAGGATGTGGAAATCTTGCAAAAAGACCTGAACAAATTAATGGGGTGGGCGACTACATGGCAAATGAGGTTCAATGTAGAAAAATGTAAAATAATGCATTTGGGTGTCAAAAATATGAATGCAATCTATACACTGGGGGGAGAACCTCTGGGGGAATCTAGGATGGAAAAGGACTTGGGGGTCCTAGTGGATGATAGGCTCAGCAACGGCATGCAATGCCAAGCTGCTGCTAATAAAGCAAACAGAATATTGGCATGCATTAAAAGGGGGATCAACTGCAGAGATAAAACGATAATTCTCCCGCTCTACAAGACTCTGGTCCGCCCGCACCTGGAGTATGCTGTCCAGTTCTGGGCACCAGTCCTCAGGAGGGACGTACTGGAAATGGAGCGAGTACAAAGAAGGGCAACAAAGCTAATAAAGGGTCTGGAGGATCTTAGTTATGAGGAAAGGTTGCGAGCACTGAACTTATTCTCTCTGGAGAAGAGACGCTTGAGAGGGGATATGATTTCAATTTACAAATACTGTACTGGTGACCCCACAATAGGGATAAAACTTTTTCGCAGAAGAGAGTTTAATAAGACTCGTGGCCACTCATTGCAATTAGAGGAAAAGAGGTTTAACCTTAAACTACGTAGAGGGTTCTTTACTGTAAGAGTGGCAAGGATGTGGAATTCCCTTCCACAGGCGGTGGTCTCAGCGGGGAGCATTGATAGCTTCAAGAAACTATTAGATAATCACCTGAATGACCGCAATATACAGGGATATGTAATGTAATACTGACACATAATCACACACATAGGTTGGACTTGATGGACTTGTGTCTTTTTTCAACCTCACCTACTATGTAACTATGTAACTATGGTAATTAGGGAATGAGGAAAGAAATACAATATATTAGCAAACATTCAATACAATAAAATGTGATATTAAAGGATAAATCTTACCTTCATATACTCCTTCTGCAGGACCTGGATGATGGCAGAACAGGTCTCTGGGATAATGATCCCCAGAGCCTGGGGGGAGATGCCTGTTGAGAACTTCAAGTCCAGCAGGCTTCTCCCTGTCGCCAAGTACCGCAGGGTAGCGACGAGCCTCTGCTCCGGAGTGATGGCTTGCCTCATGCAGGTATCCTGCCTGCTGATATAGGGGGTCAGCGAAGCCAACAAACGGTGAAATACGGGATCCGTCATCCTGAGAAAGTTCCTGAAATCATCAGGATTATTCTCACGGATCTCACGGAGCAAAGGCATATGAGAGAACTGGTCAAGCTGAAGCAACCAATTCTTGGTCCATGAACTCCTCCCTACCCTGTTCATGGACTGGATTTGTGTCAAGGTCAGGACCACAACACCAAGCCCCCGCACAGCACGAACTCTACGAGGAGTACGTATACGCAACATAGCTAGAAAACAGTCGGCTGCTCAGAACGAAGTAACAGAACGCACTGAAGAACAGCAAGGCCTGTGAAGAGCGACCTGAAAAACAGCAACGAGCGGGCAAGATCGCACAGAGAACTCCAATACGAACTGACTGCACGCACTGAAGAGCAGATACAAACCCACAAGCACAAACAATCTGAAAGCCACGAGTCTGAAAAAGCGCGAATCCTCTCTCCAAACTTTTACTAACATGAGATTAGCAAAAGGAGCCCAAAGGGTGCCGCGCTTGGTTCTGAACTGGCCTTTTCTAGTCTCGCCGTACGTGGTGTACGTGACAGCGTGGTTGGCGATCGGAAATTCCGAAACTTTGTGCGACCATGTGTACGCAAAACAAGTTTGAGCCAACATCCGTCAGAAAAAATCCTAGGATTTTGTTTTCGGAATGTCCGATCAATGTCCGACCATGTGTACGGGGCATTACCCTATGCAAATACTCTAATACATGTTTGGTCAACTACAACAGTATTGGAAGTAAAACCTGAAGGGCACATTATAGTTCCTAATGGTAAAAAAATTAAGTTTATAAAGTTGTAAATAGATCAGTATGGTTCCATGTTACTATTTTAACTAATTTCATACATTAGCTACATAAATCTAACCATACAGGCTGAAGAAAAAAGAAAGTATGATACCTGACAAGAATGTTAAATGGCGTATGCGTGTCTCATGAGACACATTACAAAATCATTCAATGAATGTTGTGCTACACACATGGGTCTTTCATGTTAAATTATATGACCGTTTCAAAAACTCATTAATATGTCATTAACCAAGCAGTGCATTTGCTAATTAAATAATTAGACCCTTTTGTTCAATTTCCATGTTGCTTTCTAATGATAACCATGCCCCTTATTTCCATTCTCTGAACTTTCCTATTAGATGACAAAAAAGAAAAAAAATCTAACAATTACTACTCCATTCTTTCTTGGCCAGATGGGCACATAACACAAATAACACTATTCCAATTCCACTGGAATCACTTCCAATCCATAGCAGCACTCAAGATAAATGGAGGCAGTAAATTAATTACGTTACAAAAGAAGCATACTTTCTTATTGGCTACACCACTTCAGCAGTGGAATTTTTTTTTAGCATTTAAAGCAGACGCTGACTAACGTTATCCTTCAAACGGTGTGAGACAAGATGTGAATGATATAGCACCCACAGTAGGTGTTTGTAGCTGCCCATTTACCTCAAACACCTTTTATCCATTTTACAGTTCTTTGAGAATGTGAACCAACCACCTTATCTGTAGAAAGCTACTAGGCAGCTCATTTGGTTCTTCTGGCTCCCTGATGGTGTCATCAAAGCAATACAGAGTCCAGAAGTAAGAGTGAGCAAGATAGTAGAACATATTGGGGTTGATTTACTAGAACTGGAGAATGCAAAATCTGGTGCAGCTGTGCATAGAAACCAATCAGCTTCCAGATTTTTTTGACAGAGCTTAATTGAGCAAGCTGAAGTTAAAGCTGATTAGCTACCATGCACAGCTGCACCAAAATTTGCAGTTTTAGTAAATCAACCCCAAAGTGCCTAGGTACTGTTACTGATATGTGAGTAAGTGCTCTGCAGCTTTTAATAAGGAAATATATTAAAGTAATTTGTATTGTCACATAAAACTACCAGAAAAATCACAGTCAGGCAGCCAAGCTTTCGATTTTAAGTATATTCCTAGTATATGCATTTGTTTATCCTCATTTTATGACAGAATTCATCATATTTAGTTATTTGGTAAACTTGACTCTCCATACTGGGGTTTGGCTACAGGTTGATTGTGATCTACCCATCGATGTTGGCCATGTGATGGGTAGATCACAACTCTGCCGCGTTGCCCCCTCATACTCATCCATAAAATCTGCTTTGTATAGAGCTACTGACAACACACAGCCTCCCCATTCATCTCTCACCCAGGTCTACCCACCCACAGTGCTACTTGCATTGGTTGCAACTATGGACACACTATTGCTTGACTAGGAGGTAGCTCTACTGATTAATGTTTACTGTGGACATTGCAGAGAATGGTCGTTGGCCATCAAAACCTCTCAATCCATAGCGAATCACACTATCCCAGTAATATGCTTTCTTCTGCCAGTTACAGGCTCTAGACTTGGATGCCCCAAGAAAGAAACTATACTTCCACACCAAACATTGGCACTTTGTCAAATCAGATGATCATCTCCTATTACAGGGTGGGTTTTTAACCTTTGTTAAAGCGCCTGTAAAGTGTCTGAAAATTGCCTCCCATTCATTGCAATGGGTGCTTTTACACCCGGGCGGTGCGCTTGCGGGACTTTAGAAAAAGTCCTGCAAGCAGCCTGAAAAGCACTTCAGAAGTGCCACAACACAGGAGTTTTTAACCCCTTTTTTGGGGATAAAAGCGCCCCGCTAGTGGCCGAAAAGCGGAGCATAAGTGGCAAACAGAGGTAAAGCGCCACTAAAACAAGTGTCGCTTTACCGAGAAAGCACTGGCGGCCCCAGTGTGAAAGGGCTCTTATATTCTTATCCTTCCCACTGATACTGCAAGGCAGTTTGTGAATAAAAGAGATGTGGATGAACACATTCTGTGAAAAGAATGCAAGAGATGAAGGAGGTGCCAAGCGAGCAACTCATTGGGATCAGATTACTCCAGAAAATACTTTGAGTGTAAGCACTGGATGTATAGTGCCTACCAGGGCCACTGATAGGGCAGTACAACTGGCCGTGTTGTACCGGGCCTGGCCCCATCAGCTACACAGCAGGCCCTGGGCAGCAGTATAGTTCATTATTGCCTTAAAAAAAAAAATCGAGCTTGCTAAACTTCTCCCGCACTTCTCCCCTGCTCCTACCTGATTATGAAGGTGGGTATATCATTTTCCTGGGCCCCATCAGGTCAACATAGGGGCCCAGGAGGTGAGCGCAGTGGACGGACTATTTCTTAATTTGTGGGGCGAATGAACATCATGCCGCCCCGCTACTTAATTCCTGTAGTCCCGGCTGGCGGAGTGATACTATGAATCTCCGCTGAGATGCGAGGTGGCAGACGGCTGACAGGGAACATCAGAAAGAGAGCGTGGCTGCAGTGGACACAGTGACACAGTGAGAGGAGAATAGACCATGGAGAGCGTGGCGGAGTGATACTATGAATCTCCGCTGAGATGCGAGGTGGCAGACGGCTGACAGGGAACATCAGAAAGAGAGCGTGGCTGCAGTGGACACAGTGACACAGTGAGAGGAGAATAGACCATGGAAGCCTCACTGTGTCCTATTATGTCACAGCACAGCAAGTTATCATCATTAGCATTACAATAACATAGGCAACACAGTAAGCAGGTACTCTATAATGGCTCTGTGTCACATGGCTGTTGGGTGCTGACTGTTATGGCTGTGCTGTGTTACGGTCCCAGCGTGATTATGCTGATGATCATAAGAGTTGCTACTTTAAACTTTAGTTGGGGGAGCAGCAAATGTACAGCGGAGCTGCAATTTTTCCACCCCCCAAGCCAATCCCCTTTAACCGCTTCCTGTCCAGCAACGTACCAGTACGTCGCTGGAATTGAAGGGTGATATGTCAGTCATCACTGCAGCAATGATCGAGATATCATTTTTTTTTTTAGCTGCAGCTAAGAAGCCACTAGATTACTTTTACAGGCAGTGGAAGGGGTCCCACCACCACCTTTACTGCCTTTAAGTTAAGATCAGTTGCGACCTGTTCTTGGGACACAGTGGGAGGGATGGATGTCATTCCTCCCACTGTGTTGTGTCAGAAACTGGAAGAAACTTCCGGGTTCAGACTCATGTAAACAAGCCAATACCGGCTTGAACAAGCATCTGATCAAAAAGATCTTGGTTTGAGCAGATGCTTTGGAGACCAGAAGACAGATATGGGCTCTAATAGACCTCAGATCTCTCCATAAAGGGGAACTGTCATGGCCCATGCTATCACAAGGGATGTTGTTCATCCCTTGTGAAAGCAAAAAAGAAAAAAAATTAAAGATAGTGTACATTTTTTTTTTCTTTTTATAAAATTTCAAAGAAATTTAAACTGTCCCCACTCCTTCGTGCTTATGTGTAATTGTGAATGCTCAGATTGGCCCCGCACACATGTGTAAACAAACCTGCATTTAGTTTCGAGCCGGGTCAGGGGTGGGGCCAGGGGTGGGGTCAAGGGCATGGTCAAAGGGGACCCCATCAGGTAGGCTGTATGGGGCCTCCTCCTGATTTCTAACAGTGGCCCTGGTGCCTATTATACTTTCACTTGATGAATGAAAGCAAAAGGTTTACAGAACACTACAACCTACACACACAGCACTCTCTTCATTAGCACTAATTTATTTTTAAATGGCAAGTGTCAAAATATTTTTTCTGGCTGGAGCTTTAAACTCTAATCCAGAGTCCAATGGACAGTGAATCTCATTAAATTAAATACAGGTGCTGTTTAAATCAGAAAATCACACAGAATTTAAACCGTTATCAGTAGTCCAATCACCAGAATCTAATAACAATAATGTCATGTACATGAGGCAGGTGTTAGCTAAGCCATCCATCCCCACCACCACCCTAAGAGCTCCAAACCTACCTCGTTCTGGTGCCCTGTCCTGCCATGATATGTACCTCTGGTCAGTTCTTTTCCTTCTGCTGCTTGCATGTGCACAGTAGAACCCCATAGACCTCTATAGGGCTAGGAGATGGTTCAGAGTTGCTATAATTGGGCAAGTATCTCAGAGAGTCATCAGAGTGAAACCTTTTTTGAAAAATTTTACCCAAATCTAAAATTGTAAATATAAAAAGTACTAGTGAACTTTATCATTCTAATCAAAAAATTTTAGTTACTTAGAGCAATGGTTTACAAACTGCATCCCTCAGGCGGAAGGCAACCCTTTGCTGCCATTTAACTGGTACTTGGGCACTATTCATCCCATTAAAACCAACAATACATCACAATTCCTCCCACTAACACTATTGATGGGGCACTATTCCTTCCACTGACACCAAACATTAGGTGAGAGTCCTCACTCTGACACAAATGATGGGGCATGATTTATCCTACTGGCACCAACGATGGGGCACAATTCCTCCCATTGACACCAGCGATGGGGCACTATTCCACCTACTGACACCAGTGATGGAGAACTATTTCTCCCACTGACAGCAATTGGGCATTGTTTCTCCCCCCACTGACCACCTGTGCTAACTTTAATAAAATACTATTTATTCCCCTGGACCCCTAAAGTCCCCTAAACTACTGGCCCTTGTTTAAATAACCTACATGAAAACTTTTTTTTTTTAAATAGAATGGAGAGGGGCTAAAAGGCCTGTTAGTTTGGATTTTTTTTGTATTACCTGTGTCCCCGCGGAGGAGGTTAACTCTTTCTCAATTTGTGCCGGTAACCACTGTCACTGGGACTTAAAATGATAAATATCTCACATTTTGGGAAGTAGTAGAGGGAAAATCTTCTAGCGGGAACATTATCTGGAGTCAGCTCAATGTGTCAATGTCACTAGGAACTGAGATCCACGTATTGAATATTGTGCAGGACTCCCTCAGTTTTTCTTTGCACAACCATACCTTTCTATTTCAAGGGGACTGCATCTTTTATTCATTGATGTTTTAAGTGGACTTCTCACAATATTTTATGCATATGTGTTATGTCAGCGCAACTCTGTTTTATACTACGATTGTATATCTCACACTACAGTTGCTGCTATCCATTGCAATTTTTTCCACCTTCATCAAACCTAGCGTGGCTTCCCCCTTTTTTTCTCTAGAGCAAGAGAGCAAATTCACCCAACTTTGGGGATAATGTTTCTCATAACAGGACAGAAATTGAAGGGAAATCTCGCAAAATGGACACAGCAAAAATACTGTCAGAAGTTTTAACCATTCCTTTAATTCTTTAGGGATAGAAGAGAAAGCAGGTTTAACTAGCCAGCTCTAACTTTCCCAGACCCACTCTAGCCCACCCTAGAAGATTCTGAGGTATTCCAACTCTACCTAGAAAGATAATCCCCATCCTGCTTTGGGTCTGCAATCCCTGGACCCCCTCAAAGTTTAATGTAAGCCCTAGATGGAGGACTGAAAAAGCAGCAACTCTTCTCCCATAGGTGCCCTTATAGTGCTATGCTTCTCCTAGGCAATCGCCTGGTTTGGCAGTCCCACAATGAAATTATATTTCAATGGCTCGGTCTAACTTTTCCCCATTCATTACATGCGGTTTCGTACACATAGGTGAGGAAAGACAAATTAGTAAAATAGCACAAATTTCAATCTTGTATTCCTTACATTCATCACCCATAAAGAGGACCCAAAGTACTGTTAGAGAAAGCAGCAATTCTGTATTAGCAGTAGAGCACATTTTGCACCTTTCTAAAAGAATTCTATGGCTTTCTATGAATTCTAAATTTAAACATGCTAAAATTCATTGTCACCACTTAACACTTTTTCCCAAAAGCTGAGCTCTAGGCACATATAAAACACACAAATGATGTGCTCTTTATTCTTTAATACATCAGTAAATTTACTTTTTAAAATGCAAACTTAATTTGACTTAGTATCAGCCTTTTGCAGTCCCTGTATGGTAGAGCTTAGACTGGAGAAGGGATATGCAATACAAAGAGCCAATCTATTGTGTTGCAGTACAAAGAACATGGAGAGTAGGGTGCCAGAGAAACAAGATCATTGATCTGATGCTTCATGTTTCACTGTTCAGTCACTGGAAGGACAGAAATACAAATCTTTTGACAGGTAATACAAGGATGTAATTCTACTAATCCTCTCCATAGCCACTAAAGGGAATGTTAGAACACTTGCATTTGTCAATGATGTAGAAGTGCATCATTTGAATAAACTATCCAACAGAAATACATTTAAAAGTCTGACATTTTTATACTATTGAATATGAAGTTTTGTCATGAGGAATTGTGTCACTTATTCAAACATTTTTGTTTTATACTTATTTTATTACTACTAAAGCAGTAATAGTGGAAGTCAGTACCAAGAAGGTTGTTAAATGAAGACAGTGTAGCTAGCACCTTCTAGTGTGCTAGAGTAGGTAATGTTAGGGTTTTGTTAGTGTAGGTAAAATGTTTTGCTTGGTTGGCAGTCAAGCCTGTGTTTTAATCTGGGTCGAGTGAGTGATCCAGGGAGGCTGGTATGACACTTCAGCGAGCATCTCTGGTGCCTCCCCCTACTTCCGGAACTTGCTGGAAACTTCCAGGAGAATGGGATGGAGGTTGGGAGAAGCTGCCTGGAGTATTCATGAGGGCCCTGACCAATCCCCAACAGATGGGTTGGCAGGGGGGCAGGCCCTCTCAAATACTCAGGATCAGCCCAGCAGGGCAGGAGATTTTGGGGAGAAGTTGGAGATGGAGTGCTAGGAGGCTGTTGGAGGCCCTTGAGGGTAATCCCCTTGTCTGGGGGGGGGGGCTATTTTCAGATCACTTAACAGTGTGCCAGCTGGTCCTAAGAATTTTGTGCAGTAAGCAAGTGTTGTGCTGGAGGAGCTGAGGAATGTGTAAATAGACTGTACTGAAGAAGTTGTCCCTGAAGAGTTTTTTGCTTAAGTCAAGTGGGCATCCCATCCAAGTTGAATATACTTAAATAAAAAAAAAACAAAGCTGCAAGGACTGTTTCTTGTCTCAAGAGTGCTGTAAAGATTCTGTGTGCCTGGCTGTGCAGGGTGGGGGATCCCCTTTCACCAGTGGCTCCTGCAGGGGTAGCGCTACAACAGTAGAAAGTGTTGGTTTAAAAGAATCTTGTAAGACAGTCAAGATATTTTCTGCTCAAAGCCATTAAATCTCAACAGGCTTTAAGTCCATGTCTAAATGTAATAACTTTAATATGGATTGTAGGGAAATGCTTCTAAAAGACATGAGACATCTTCCTTCCTTAAAAGAAAAGCAAACCTATTACTACTGAAAACGTAAAGAGATATTAACCTCCCTGGCGGTATGATTATGTCAGATTTTTGATGCTGAAAGTGGTACATTGTTTTGCATAGAAATTTGGCGTTTTATATTGTAGGCCTGTAATTCTTAGTAATAACACACTTAAATCTGTCCAAACAAGAGTCTAGTACAGTGGTCATCAACCCTTTCCTCAGGGCCCATTAACAGGCCAGATTTTATCTATTACCTTGGGGAGATGCAGACTAGAATACTGCAATCACTGAGCAGAAAATGATATCACCTGTGATGTATTTCAGTTATCTTGTAAACCTGGCCTGTTAGTGGGCCCTGAGGACAGGGTTGATGACCACTGGTCTAGTAGACATCCCGGGTATGATAACGTTTGAAACCCAAATTTATAAATTATAATATAATAAATAACTATAAATAATTTAACAAATAATAATATAATAATAATAAAATGTATTCAATAATGTAATCAAATCAAAAACACTGAAATTTGCTCAGTTGCAGAATTGTCGCTGTCATTACTTTCAGTGTTTGATGACTAATATCCCCACAAATCACTATCGCTCAATTCTGCAAGTGATTCTAATTTATTATCGCTGTTTTCTAGCTGGTCTAAAACCACTTTTAACGTAAAGGGACATTTTTTGGTTGCTATGGACATTCTCAAGTTTACAGGCAGAAAAAACAGTATTTATAATATAAAACTGCATGCAGGGCACTGGACAAAGCACTAGGGACAAAAGGGATGTGAAATAATTTGATACAGTAATGTAATCTGTAAGATTACAGTGTACTGTATGTGTTTTGTGTTTTTCACTTTTTGAATTTGGCGCTGGGCTCCGTCCCCGTGCATTGCGACACTCACAGGGATTGGAGCCTGGCACTGTGATAGATCGAGTGGAGGACACAGTCCCAACACAGATAGGGAAGACATTGCAGGATCCTGGGGACAAAGTAAGTAACTTTGCCTGGATCCTGCGATGCAATCCCGAGTGTGGCTCGGGGTTACCGCTTTTGATAATGAAAATTCACCGCGAGCCACACTCGGGAATACCGCCAGGGAGGATAAAACTCATATGAAATGTTAGGATTAAAATATTTTTAATCTATAATCTCCCAGGAAATTTAGAAATATTTTCAATGTTAGTGACCTTTTATATATATATATATATATATATATATATATATATATATATATATATATATATATATATATATATATATACAGTATAACAATGTAAATTTGCTGTCCCCTCAAAATAACGCAACACACAGCCATTAATGTCTAAGCAAAAGTGAGTACACCCCTAAGTATTGGGCCCAAAGTGTCTATATTTTGTGTGGCCACCATTTTTTTTCAGCACTGCCTTAACCCTTTTGGGCATGGAGTTCATCAGCGCTTCACAGGTTGCCACTGAAGTCCTCTTCCACTCCTCCATGACGACATCACGGAGCTGGTGGCTGTTAGAGACCTTGCATTCCTCCATCTCTCATTTGAGGATACCCCACAGATGCTCAATTGGGTTTAGGTCTGCAGTCATGCTTGGCCAGTCCATCACCTTTACCCTCAGCTTCTTTAGCAAAGCAGTGGTCGTCTTGGATCTGTGTTTGGGGTCGTTATCATGTTGGAATACTGCCCTGCGGCCCAGTCTCTGAAGGGAGGGGATCATGCTCTGCTTCAGTATGTCACAGTACATGTTGGCATTCATGGTTCCCTCAATGAACTGTAGTTCCCCAGTGTCGGCAGCACTCATGCAGCCTCAGACCACGACACTCCCACCACAATGCTTGACTGTAGACAAGACACACTTGTCTTTGTACTCCTCACCTGGTTGCCGCCACACACGCTTGACACCATCTGAACCATATAAGTTTATCTTGGTCTCATCGGACCACAGGACATGATTCCAGTAATCCATGTCCTTAGTCAGCTTGTCTTCAGCAAATTGTTTCAGGGCTTTTTTGTGCATCATCTCTAGAAGAGGCTTCCTTCTGGGACAACAGCCATGCAGACCAATTTGATGCAGTGTGTGGCGTATGGTCTGAACACTGACAGGCTGACCCCCCACTCCTTTAACCTCTGCAGCAATGCTGGCAGCACTGATACATCTATTTCCCAAAGACAAACTCTGGATTTGACGCTGAGCCAGTGCACTCAATGTTTTTGGTTAACCATGGCGAGGCCTGTTCTGAGTGGAACCTGTCCTGTTAAACCGCTGTATGGTCTTGGCCATCGTGCTGCAGCTTAGTTTCAGGGTCTTGGCAATCTTCTTATAGCCTAGGCCATCGTTATGTAGAGCAACAATTCTTTTTTTCAGATCCTCAGAGAGTTCTTTGCCATGAGGTGCCATGGTGAACTTCCAGTGACCAGTATGAGAGAGTGAGAGTGATAACACCAAATTTAACACACCTGCTCACCATTCACACCTGAGACCCTGTAACACTAAGGAGTCACATGGCACCAGGGAGGAAAAATGGCTAATTGGGTCCAATTTGGACATTTTCACTAAGGGGTGTACTCACTTTTGTTGCCAGTGGTTTAGACATGAATGGCTGTGTGTTGAGTTATTTTGAGGGGACAGCAAACTTACACTGTTATACAAGCTGTACACTCATTAGTTCCCATTGTAGCAAAGTATCATTACTTCAGTGTTGTCACATGAAAAGATATAATAAAATATTTATAAAAATGTGAGTGTACTAACTTTTGTGAGATACTGTGTATATATATATATATATATATATATATATATATATATATATATATATACATTTTTGTAAATATTTTATTATAAGGAGTGAAGAGCAGGGGCAAGGGCATGCCAGGCTGACAGTTTCCTGGCTGATTGCTTCTGGCAGAATCGATCAGCCAGGAAACTGTCAGAAGGATTGGGCAGTAGGATGACACAGAGTGGGGATCTCCCACTGAGACGTGGTTGGTACATTAATAGCCGCCGCTGTCAAACAAAGTCCCGTCTCCTTGACCGGCATTGGACCAGCGTGCTGTCTATTCGATTTACTGGTCCAGGGGGTGGGACTTCATATTACAACACCTGGCTATTCATATACAAGCCGCTCTTCAGTGGGAGATTGCCGCTCTGTGTCATCCAGCCACCCGATTCTCCCGATTCCTCCATGGTGCATTGCTGTGCACGGATGACTGATGAGGCTGCACTTATGGGCAATAATAGGCTGTACTTATGAGCAATGATACGCTGCACGGATGGGCAATGGTATGCTGCACTGGTGGGCAAAGGTATGCTGCACTGATTGGCACTGATAGGCTGCACTGATGGGCACTGATGAGGCTGCACAGATGGGCAATGGTATGCTGCACTGGTGGGAAATGGTATGCTACACTGATGGGCACTGATAGGCTGCACTGATGGGCAATCATACGCTGCACTGATGGGCACTAATACGCTGCACTAATGGGCACTGATATGCTGTACTGATGAGCAATGATAGTTGCACTGATGGGCAATGATAGGCTGCACTGCTGGGCAATGATATGCTGCACTGATGGGCACTGCTATGCTGCATTGATGGGCAATGATATGTTGCACTGATGGGCACTGATAAGGCTGCACTGATAAGCTGCACTGATGGGGCTGCACTGATGGGCACTGATAGGCTGCACTAATGGGCACTGATGGGTACTCATAGGCTGCACTGATGGGCACTGATCAGCTGTACTGACGGGCACTGATCGACGGCATTGATGGGCACTGGTGAGGCTGCACTGATGAGTACTGACACGCTTTATGTTAATATTGTTAAAGTTATTTTTGGAACTTAATTCTGCATAAAACATTTAACAGTGTAATTTCATGAGATAATTTAGGAGGGCATGTTTAGGGGCAGGGTAGGGGTTGGTGGCGACTAACTCTTAAGGCCTGGCTAGTGGCTCAAGCTGTCATGGGATGCTGTCAAGTTCCCTTATACAAGCCCCACATGGTTAATGGTCACATTGAATTCACACACTTAGCCCTGGTTCACATTGGTACAATTTGACATATCAAATCGCATGTCATATCGGTGGCAATTGCCGGCAATGGCACCATCCTAATCGGTGCAATGCTGCTGAACTTGCACGTCTTCATTCCCGCAGCTCAGTGTGAGCCTGGGCTTAAGGTTGGTCTGGATTATGAACTTAAAAACACAGTTGGGCATTTAGCCATGATGCCTTTGTTCACAAGGGTAGTTTTGGCTCAAAGTGTTTTTTTTATCTCATCACTAAAATGCAGGTTTTGATTCCTTTCTTTTTTTTTTTTTTGTCAACTGTTCTTTCAGTTTTTAAGTTTACACCTAGGGCAATATGACAAGGGCGACAATTTTCTGGTGGTAGTTTCATTAAGAACTACCTGCACTTAATTCAGGCAGGCATTTGTGCCAGTGTCGGTAACATTGCCAATATGTGCAGCAAATTCAGATAGCTCTTACTACTGCCAATTTAAAAATCTGTCATATGGCAGTAACAGGTTTTTAAAGAATTACTGCCAGAAACCTACAGTAATAAAAGTGTAACTCTATACACCAGCTATGAGTTGGTGTATAGAGTTACACCAATACTCTTAGTGGGGCATGTGTATGCTAGGAAGCTGTCATGAATGTAACAGCTTTCTGCACAAGGTCCCATTTTGCTTTTGTCTAGGAGATTCCTCAGCTGAGACTATAGGTTAACAAAAGGGCAGGGGATACAGGTCATTTCATTATCCAAATATGGCTATTCCCATATTTGGAAAATGACTTGTCACTGGGTGGGCAAAGCCTGATGGGAAACTGAAAGACTAATTCCCTATCAGGTCCGCCTTACTCTTGATTGACAATGCATGGCAGTGGATGGATTTAAAAGCCACAATTGGACTAAACGGTGGCTATCAATCCACCCACTGCCATGTGCTGTCAATCAACAGCAAGGTAGATCTGATGGGGAAATAGTCTCATAGTTCTCCATCAGGCTCCCCACACCCCTAGCAAAAAACTTCTCAGCCATGTTCCTGTCTGCACGACGAGTGAAATGATTAGGGAGGGATGTAGTGCACTGAGGAAGTGTGTCCAGTAAGTAATAAAGTAGAGACCTAGAGTAGGAAGGAGTGTGCAGCTTTAAAATTCAGACAAAATCTGTGATCTTTTATAAGTTCTGATCACTCTTTGACTCTTAATTTTCTTGGGGGTGGCATCAAAATTTTTACTTACAGACAATCTCCAAGGACAAAGATATATAAACAAATATATACATTTTATTATACAAGATAACACATGTACAGTATGTAATGATAATGTGAGTAAGTAAAAGAATGGCTTATGCACATGTAATGGCAGCACACGGAATTGCTACCAAAAACCTTGTACATGAATAGGGTATGCAGTGAGACATCCAACTTGTTTAGAAATTACAGGTTTACAATCTTCTTTAGGAATTCTCATATGGTACATGTATAGCTATTCTATAATATAAAAACAACAATAAATAAACAGTGCATATCTATAAATATATACATATATAGCTAACAGCACACACATTGTATGAATACTAACCAGGCCATAAATGCTGCCTTTTGTAAGAATAAGCCAAAAAGGTATAAAAGCAACAGGTTGAAATTCCGCAAAAATGTGCCCAAGCGAATAGTCGCACTAGGGGCATCCAAGAGGGGCTCCAACAGCTATCCAAGGATCCCAATGAGGCTATATGGAAAAAATGTATATATGAAAAAAATATTGGAATTTGCATAAGGGAAAGAGATAAAAATAGTCTAGTCAAACAAGCTAACATAAACTTAAATTAAGTATGTGCAAGGGATAAGGCCAGGCTAGTGTGTAAAGGTTGTCCAGTAGTGTCACTGGATTAAGAGCATTTGGCCAAAATCTGGTCAAATCCACAAGCTCCCAAGCTCTGAGAACAATAACAGAATGTAATTTATAAAAAAGAAAAGAATAGGTGTATCAGAGACCCCAAAATACCATATCTCAGACATGTGGGTCAGATCTTAGACCGATAGTACACAGAAATTCTTGGGTCCTGTACACCTTGTGGAGAATAAAAAGCTGAGTTAGCCGGTGCGAAGGAGAGAGTGAAACAAGGGGAACTGCCAGAAGAATCGCCTCCCAAGCATGGTTCGAAACTGGCCCAATATCCTGTTCCCACTTTGCCCTACAGGCCACGGGAAACGTATCTTTTTGGATAAGAATGTAAATACTTGCTCGTGCTTCCATACACCAGTCCATTGATGAGGAATCAACCCTCTGAAATCTGCTGGGAAACTAACACTTCCAGGGGTGTCAATCTTCTGTGACCTCTGCAGTACTCCATGATTCCACACTGGCAACCTCCTGTGGTGATGTGGAGGTCATACTTTTCCCAGAAGATTTCAGAAGATTATTCCTCATCATCAAAATGGCATTTGGAAGCTTGGGCAACAGAAGAGCTAAATATTTACATACTTCTTTTGCAGCAAATTACTTTTGCAAGTGTTCACAACAGAGTCGATTTAATACCTTTGTCCTAAATTTCAGCATATCCAGTGCTTTTTTGTTAATTGCTAAAAAAATTGTAAACAACATGATGCAAACAAAATACTCAAGCTGGGGTTGATTCACTAAAGGAAGACAGGTTGTTCATTTAGCACAGTAAATGATTGTTTATCTTAGAAAATAAATTTAAGTTATGCTCGTTTTGAATACTCAATTATGTGCAAGGGAAACAAAAAAAAATGGTATTTTTGCTTTTGAAGTGTACATGGTAAATCAATGCCAAGGACTGTTTAAATTTTAAATTAGCATAAAGGAACTGTTTTGTGATACTTTCACTGTGTGATGTAAGAAATGTAACCAGAAAGAGGGAGCTTCATAACTAATTAGTGGATACATGCTGAACTGATGTAGTAAATTAACCTTTACTATTTTTATGTTACAGATGACAGCTCCCAGTCAGTAAATCTTCCTGAAATATATTTCTGGCAAATGGTTGTTCATAATGTAACGTCTAATTTCGTTTTGAACAAAAAAATATAATAGTAATAATGTGACAGAAAATATATTAAAGAAATTTACTAAATCTTAGCAAAATACCATTCTATACTTAATAAAGGACACGCATCATATTTTATGATTTTCTATTCATTCGATGAAGCTTTGGTGTTTGTAATTGTGTTTATAAAACCATCAGTCTTCTGCAGCCATCTTTAGCAGAGAAAGCCCCAAAGCATCGTCAATTCGGCTGAGATCTGATCAGCATCTTTATAGTTTATCAGCCTATGGGTTCAATTTTGTTTTGGATGGTTTTATAAATGAGCACAATCACTGGTGAATCTGTTCTTCCAGGTTGCAAGGAGAAAAATCGAGTGAGGAACGTTAGTAGATTACGGTGTCACCGAGGATAAAGTACAGGCACAAATGTACCAACACTAGACTAGTTGATCATTATGTCTTCTCTATTTTTTTTTCATGGTAAGCTGTATTGCTCTAGAATTAAATGACTGTATTATATATTGCTGGCTTTGAGTTTACCAGTATCTATGGCTGACGAGTGCATTGTGGTTGCTTATGTAATGATATTAGCTGATATTATTGTCCTTTAGAATGCTTGAAAAATAAACTAACAAATAAAAACAACAAAAATGTATATACATAACAGGCATTGTTTTATACAAAGTAATCCTATCAAAATTCGTTGAGTGTGTGATTATTTTTTAATCAGGTTTTTGAAACCTGATTCTGCTTCATCAGTCTTTCCTGGACATCTGATGGATTCTCACCCTATAGTTATTTTACAGGATGGCTCCTATAACTGTGATTTGTTATTATTCCTATGAGGTTTTGCATCCAAGATGCTGCTATGTTACCCTATACATGGTTGATTCTTGATAACTGATAACTGAAATGTTAGTATCTTAATCATTTTTACTAATTCTCTCTTTTTTGGTCTTGTTTACTTTGTTCAGGCTGTCTCCATATAGATTATTAATTTGGTTATTGTAGTCTATCTAGAATTTGTTACTTTGCTATATTTTCTGTATTTATGTATTCCTAGGTCCTCCACCAGATAAGGGGTGCTATGGCAATTGGTGTCCCATGACCTCCCTCCTTTGCCATTTTGACAGATGTCCATTGGGTTCCAGCCTCTTGCTACTGCTTTAGCAGCAAACAAATACTCTTGCGCATAAGCGTGATGTCCGGGTGATCTAATGTTTAAAGGATAAGTCCTCAGACCTTGCCCTCCAGGATAGGGGTATCCTAATAATCTAGAGAGGGAATAAAGAAAAGAGGGTACACAAGCCTTGTGCATTATCCTTTAGTAAATTTATTTGTAAAAACAGATTGAAAACTACTCACAAACATGTGAAGATAATTCATTTTGTAAAAGCCTCCAGTCGGTGGCAGTCAATCTAGGTACGACAGTCTCCAGATGGTGAAGGAGAGAACTTAAACCACTGCTGGCTGACATGTTTGGAAGGGATACCTTCTTCCTCAGAGCTTAGATCTAACACCCCAGATCATTGCAGCATTCATTTGGCTGTCTATCTCATTGTATCATCTTCCAAGATGGCAGCAGCAGGAGACTGTGGTACCAAACATTCATATGCAGTTTTATTGATCTGGGACCAAGATGACGCCGCACGCCGGAATGATATTCATATCCCACAGGGGTATAAAGGGGTGGCAGCAGAGAATTTTTACACACCTTTTTGGCTCCAGTCTGGGTGTGGCAGCATGATACTTTGTGAATCAGTGTTGGGGGCCCCGTGGATTTGTTTATACCCTTTCGCAAGGCTAATTTAGCTATTTGTGTATTGTTGTAGGCCCTGATACTGACTGGCCCCTGTGATCTTATGCAGAGTGTTGGTGTGATTTTTTTGCATTAATAGGTATGCTTTTTGAGTGGTTAGATGAGGTAAGGGTTCCCTGGGGTTGTATATACTTACTTTTGGGATGCATTACCAGAATTAGCTGTGATTTTTGAGATTTGGGCCTATTTGGATCTTTTTGTATATTTCCCTTTTTTAAGTATTATTGGCCTGGTGCCTCACCACTGAACTGGTAAGTGGTGTGGGTTTTGTTTGGGTCCATCTGGCTTGACCCTTTGTTATATACTTGTTATATATTCAATATGTGCCTATGTGTTTGACCCTCTGGTAATTGCATTGGTCATCTGTGCTGGTTATCCACCTCTCTGTTTTTAGGTCTTGCGCCTTGAGGTGACACCAGGTTAATATAGGCTATATAAGGATTTTTACACCTTCTCCCCAAGGTTTATTTAATCTGAAGGTCTTAGTTTGGAGTTATTCTCTGTTTAGCAGGTGGATGTTTCTCTTTTATTAGGATACACATGCTTTACTATATGTTTGGTTTATGTACAGGGTCAAACGTGTACAATTTTATTATCATAATTCTTTGTTCCCTCCAGCTGCTGCCTCTTTGTACCCCCACACCTGCCCCCAGGTGAGATATTGTGGGACAATGTCTTCGTTTCCACCTCTTCTGGACTGTGTGAACCCTTGGTGTGTAACGGTGAGTTTTGCTATGCGCACATTAATCATATTCCTTTCAATGTATTTCAGTAATAGATTATGTTTTTAGTTATTTTCAGTTTTTTAATATAAGCTCCCCTACACGTTGAGACATAAAGTTTTATTATTATGTGACAGCACAGCCACCAGACTGCTTCCATCTGATAGGCAGGAGTCTAATTGTCAAATATACAGAGTGTGTGTAAAACCCCCCACTGTCAGGTCCATACAACATATGGACCTGGCAACAAAAAGGGTTAAACAGTAAAAAGAAGAAAAGAAAAAAGTTAAAAAATTTAAGCTTAAAAATGTGTAAAGTCAATGCCCAAATCATTATCGTTCCCTTTAAATTAACTGATCTTTTTTGTATACTGCATGTCAGCACCAATGTTAATACCTGACTGTGTAGCATTGATATACTAGCTTAGTGAATTCATTTGCTAACATTGCCTAATCATACCTTTAAAAAAGGGCCCATTGCTTATGTCCTTTTCCCATAACCATACAAGATTACAACAGGAAACCCTTCTGTGTAAAATTTTTCATTCACCTGTAAATTTGTATTTTGCAAACACCTGACCTGACATTCTGTGATTTTGTAGGCAATCCAATCCCAACCCTGTCTTTGCTGACACTGTAAGCATGCATACCCAAAGATTGCCTGTTTGAATTATGCACATTCATGATCATTCAGAAGGAGATGTTTAAAACAAACCCATGATCCGCCTCCACTACAAACTACAGTTTGTGCTGAATGCAGGAAGTTGTAGTTCTGAAGAAGAAGAAAGGTTATATTCAAAGACGTAGTGCAAAAACCTTTTTTGGAGTCGGTGCAACTTGAGTCACACCAATTAGAACGGGGTCCATTAAAATACATGGATTTTGACTTGTCATGCGACTTCACATGTGTCAGGTCGCACAACAACTCGCAGTAGTGGAAACAGAGCCTAAGTCTGGGTTCACACTATTGCAATGGGGGAACCAGCGTGATTCCAGCGCCGGTTCCCGCATCACATCTCCCTAGCAGGCAGTTCACACTGCCCTCTGCGAATCGCTGCAGGTGTCAATACAAAGGTAATTACACCCCTAGATCGGTTCACGGATTGCAGTGCAAACTGTGAATTTGGACAGGAATGGGATCGCATGGGTGTCAAAACTCATGCGATCCGATTCCAGTGCGGAGAAAAAAAAGGTTCCTGCACCTTTTTGTGCGAATCCAATGCGAGTTCAGCCATACAACTGTATGGCTGAATTTGCATTGCACAGACATAGTATGTGATCGGCACAGAAATGTGGTGCAAGTTACATGCGATGTCTGTGTTCGCAATAGCGTGAACCCAGGCTAAAGGCTAAAGGTCAGAAAGTTGCATCCACTGTCATTTAGTCTGATCTGGAAGTAAGAGTATATAAAGAGCTAACACAAAACCAAAAATTTCTATTGTACAAAAAATATCTTTATACTCATAACTATACCCCGAAATCACACTACCTGGTACTGTGGGTCCAGTCTCCCCAAAAAAGAAATTAAGTCAGCAGCTACAAATACTGTAGCTGCTGACTTTTAATATAAGGACACCTATCTGTCCAGGGATCCAGAGATCCAGCAATGTTGGCACTTCAATTGACTTTAGGTGCAGGCGCCAGCATTGTAAATAAGGGAAACTGACAGTGAAGCCTTCAGGCTTCACAGCCAGGTTACTACTGTTCATGAGCGAGTCGCACTGCGCTTTGTGAATGATCCCGCAATCTTCTGGGACCTGTGTGTTTCCAGAAGGCTGTAGGGGGAAGGAGGAGGTGCAGAAAATGCTCGTAAATCACTGCGGTGATCTGAGCCGGAAGTGGGACTGGGTACCTGTCAAAACCAGGTATCCGCTCCCCCCCCTCCAAAAGTGCCAAATGTGGCAGTGGAGGGGGGGTGAAAACGAGTGGAGCTTCCCCCTTGGGGTGGAGCTCTGCTTTAATCCCTATTTTGTTTCCCACTTCTGGCTTCTGGCTACCTCTGGACTTGTGTGGTGCAAGGGTGAAAGAGATGCAGGGGACATCACCAGGTTCTTTAACCACCTGCCATCCGCGCAATGGCCGAATGATGGCCACAGCGCAGACCTGAATTCCCGGGAGGCATCATATGACGGCCTCCCCTGTGCATGCACTCTGCGCGCGCCCTGCAGGACGCGCGCCGAGCGCGCTGTGATCACCGAGTCACTGAGACACGGCTGATCACCGATCCAAGTAAGGGGCCGGTCCCGACCCCTCACCATGTGATCAGCTGTCAGCCAATAACAGCTGATCACATGATGTAAACAAAAGATCGGTAATCTTTTTTTTTTCTACTCACACTGATAGCGTGAGTAGAAAAAAAAAACAGATCACTGGCTCAGATGAGAGGGACAAAGGTCCCGAAGAGGAAGAGGCACATCTGCCTCATCTGTGCTTCTTAACAGTGCCACCTAACAGTGCCCACAAGTGCCACCGAACAGTGCCCACAAGTGCCAGCTATCAATGTCCACCAGTACTGTAGTGCCAATCAGTGCCACCTAGCAGTGCTGCCTATCAGTGTAACAGATCAGTGCCCATCACTGCCACCCATCAGTGCCCATCACTGCCACCTATCAGTGCCCATCAGTGCCGCCTCATCAGCGTACATCAATGAAGGAGAAAAATTACCTGTTTTAATTTTTTTATAACAAAATATTAAAACATTTTTTTTTTTTTTTAATTCAGTCTTTTTACATTTTTTTTAACAAAAAATAAAAACCGCAGAGGTGATCAAATACCACCAAAAGAAAGCTCTATTTGTGGGGAAAAAGGACGTCAAATTTGTTTGGGTACAACGTCGCAGGACCACGCAATTGTTGTTTAAAGTGCGACAGCGCTGAAAACTAAAAATTGGTCTGGGAAGGAAGGGGGTGAAAATGATAAAAATTTCATTTGGGTGCAGTGTAGTATGACCGCGCAATTGTCATTCAAAGTATGTCAGTGCTGAAAGCTGAAAATTGGTTTGGATAGGAGGGGGGTTTAAGTGCCCTGTAAGCAAGTGGTTAACCATTTGAAGACTGGCATGTTAAACCTCCTTCCTGTTCAGGCCACTGTCATGTTTTAAATGACAATTACTCAGTCATGCAACACTGTACCCAAAATCATTTTTTATCAATTTTTTTTTAGAGAGAGATAGGGCTTTCTTTTGGTGGTATTTAATCACCACTGGGAAAAAAAGATGGAAAATTTTGAAAAAAAAAGTTTTTGATAGTTTCTGTTGTAAAACTTTGTAAATAAATAATCTTTATTCATAAATGTAGGCCAAAATGTTATCTTCATAAATTATATACAGAATACACCATCACTATTTCAAATACAACTTAAAATGATTGTAAATGTTAAACAAAAAGATTTATACTTACTTGCAGGAACGTCCTGAAACCTATTTCCCCCGTCCCCCCGCCAGGCTGGCTCCTCCTGTCTGGTGAGTGCCTGCTTTCTATGGGGGCATCTGTGCAGGCTCCATAGACACAGACAGCGGGACTCACTGGTTTTGATCGACAGAAGTGGGAGCCAATGGTGCTCTGTGAAACATAAATAAATTAAAGGCTCACTGGATTCCCATGACCCCTTATAACTAAAGCCTCGTACACACCATCGGATTTCCGCTGACAAAACCGCAGACTTTTGTTCAAAGGACATTGTCCTCAAACTTGTGTTGCATACAAACGGCACACAATTGTCAGCCAACAAACCCGAACGTAGTGACGTAATTTATTATTGGGCTTGGAGATATTGTTTGACCCAAGTCCAGTCCAGGAACAGGAGGAGGAGGAGTTCTTGGACCAAAAATTGGTTGCTTTATTAATCGTGACCAATTATGTTATATGCCTTCGCTGCGTGATCTCCAGGAGAATAATCCAGATAATTTTCAGAATGATCTCCGGATGACGGATCCCTGCTTTCGCCAACTCTTGGCATTGTTGACCCCCTATATTAAGAAGCAGGACACATGCACAAGGCTTTTATTTTATTTTTTGGTTGAATAATGATTTGATTTGGTATATTTTCTATATTTTTGGATGCATAGAATGCACTTTTTGGTTAAGTTCTATTGGTAGATAGCATGTCTAATTTTATTTGTTTTCTTTTTAATGCACAATAAAAAAAATCGTGTAGAATAATACTTGGCTATATGTTTTACTTCAAATGACAGTTTGGGAATAGGCAGTTACATTTAAAAAAATACAATGTAAAATTAACAAGGGACACCAACATAGTGTATTTTTGATCTTAAAAACTATGGGATAATGGTGTTGTGGTAACTTGACCCCCCCCAAAAAAAAAATAAAAAGCATGACAATATTATTCTTGATATCACTAGAAAAAAAAAGCCTTTGAGAATTTGTTTGCAATAACTCCATCAATATCACCAGCAAAGCAGCTTCATTATTATCCCATTAAAAAAGAAGAGAATGTGCGCTGCATTTCGAGATTTCATAATTTGCCACGTCAGAATGTTAATTCTCCATTACAAACGCTAGTTTACAAGACCGACCTCTTCTGGCTAGTCCTTGCTTCTGAGCATGCGTGTTTGTGCTTTTGACTTTTGTCTAACAGACATGTGTACACACGCTCGGAAAATCCTACAACAGACATTTGTCCGCGGAAAATTTTAAAGCCTGCTATCCAATATTTGTATGCGGAAAATCCGACAACAATTGTCAGATGGAGCATACAAACGGTCGGATTTTCCCCCAACTGCCTGTCAATACACAATTCCCGTCGAAAAATCTGATCGTGTGTATGAGGCTTAAGTAATTGAAGGAACTCTTATTTCAGATTACCATAGCTAGCAGAACATCAATATTCTCCCCTCAGTCAAGGCTCTTTTGAACAGTATAAACAGGTTTAGAAAAATGCAGTAAATTAATAAAGCTTTTAGAAATAGAAGTGTTAATAGTTTATTTTTAGCAATTGACAAAATTAGTTAAAAAGTAAAGCAAATGAACAGAAGAGAAATCCAAATCAAATCAACATTTGGTGTGATCACCGTTTGCCTTCAAAACAGCAGCAATTCTTTTAGGAACACTTGCACACAGTTTTGAAGGCACTCAGTAGGTAGGTTGTTCCAAACATCTTGGAGATCTTCTATGGATGTAGGCTGCCTCAAATCCTTCTAATTTCTGTGAAATTATATATTTTTGAAAGCATTCAGACTTTACAACATTTTTTGAAAGTAGATAGTCCATGGTATTTATTAGGAGGCATGGTGAGTTTTTTGAAGGTGTAAATGTTTACAACGTTTTTTTCTGGTTTTGGAAAATGAAGAAAGTAAATACATTTTGAGGAATTGTCATTTTAACAGGTTATTTCTCACATACAGCATACTTACATTAAACCACCGAAACAAATTCTTCGACTCCATCCCCATTATGGGGCTACCACATTTGTAAAACTTGTTCATTGCCAAGATGCATTGAGGGACCCAAAATTCAAGAGGCATAAATAACGCATTTGATTTCCTAACTATCTATCACATTTCTTGAGGCCCTGAAGTTCCAGAACAGGAGAATCACGCACAGAATAATCCAATTTTGCAAAGTAGACCCTTAGAGACATGGTGAGTCTTTTGAAGATCAAATTTTTTGCAGCAAGTTTTTGGAAAATGAAGAAAGAAAATGCAATTTTATTTTTTACACACAGCCATAGGCGTCGTTAATACTGGGCTATAGAGGCTGGAGCCCCGAATGTGGGCTCAATAGCCCCGAGTGTCAGCAGCGGTGGCGGACGCATTTTTCCTGCTGTGTAATGGGGCCATTGCGGCGCCGCCCACTGCAATATTAACGGTGGAGTGATATTCTGCTGTGGCCTGAGGAAAGCTGTAGGAGTTTAGGAGAACAGCTATTAATTCTCCTTGTATGGACCCGACGCGGCAACACCCCTTGCTGCCTCACGCTGTGTGTATGGGCAGCAGCCAGCAGGAGAAATGGCCGAGGTGGCTGGGAGTGGGACAGAAGAGAAGATAAAGCTATTAAGGTGCTTCTGGTGTCTCCCTCTCTCTCTTCCTCCCCCTCTCTCTCTTCCTCTCTCCCTCTCTCTTCCTCCCCCCTTTTCTCTCTCCCTCTCTCTCTCTCCCAAATAAGTAATATTCAATCAGATGTACGATGGGTGCTGATTTTCTTGCTTTTCATGGGCACAGTGGCTGCATTTGATGGGGCACGGTGGCTGCATTTGACGGGCACAGCGACTGCATATGATGGGGCACAGTGGCTTCATTTGATGGGGCACAGTGGCTGCATTTGACGGGCATAGTGGCTGCAAATAGCCTGGCATGGTGGCTGCATTTGATGGGCATGGTGGCTGCATATGACAGGCACGGTGGCTGCATATGATGGGCACGGTGGCTGTATATGACGGGCACAGTGGCTGCATATGACGGGGCATGGTGGCTTCATTTGATGGGGCACGGTGGCTTCATTTGATGGGGCAGGTGGCTTTATTTGATGGGATGTGGTGGCTGTATTTGATGGGGCGCGGTGGCTTTATTTGATGGGGCGCGGTGGCTTTATTTGATGGGGCACGGTGGCTGTATTTGACGGGCACAGTGGCTGCATTTGATGGGCACGGTGGCTGCATTTGGCAGGCACGGTGGCTGCATTTGGCGGGCACGGTGGCTGCATTTGGCGGACACAGTGGCTGCATTTGGCGGGCATGGTGGCTGCATTTGACGGGCACAATGGCTTCATTTGATGGTAGGTCAGTGTATGTGTCATGTAGGTCAGTGTATGTGTCAGGTAGGTCAGTGTAGGTCAGGTAGGTCAGGTAGGTCAGTGTATATGTCAGGTAGGTCAATGTATGTGTCAGGTAGGTGAGTGTATGTGTCAAGTAGGTCAGTGTATGTGTCAGGTAGTTCAGTGTATGTGTCAGGTAGGTCAGTGTAGGTCAGGTAGGTCAGGTAGGTCAGTGTAGGTCAGGTAGTTCAATGTATGTCAGGTAGGTCAGTGTATGTCGGGTAGGTCAGTGTGTTTCAGGTAGGTCAGTGTGTGTCAGTGTATGTCAGGTAGGTCAGTGTAGGTCAGGTAGGTCATGGAGTGTCAGGTAGGTCAGTGTAGGTCAGGTAGTTCAATGTATGTCAGGTAGGTCAGTATATGTCAGTGTATGTCAGGTAGGTCATGGTGTGTCAGGTAGGTCAGGTAGTTCAGTGTATGTGTCAGGTAGGTCAGTTTATGTGTCAGGTAGGTCAGTGTATGTCAGGTAGGTTAGTGTGGGTCAGTGCACGTCAGATAGGTAACTCCCCCCCGGTGCCGGACTCGGACCTCAGGCTGAAGCCCCTGGTCTTTTTGCAACCTAGCAACGCCCCTGCACACAGCTGTCAATTAATAAGATATTTCTCACACACAGCATGGGCATCCTTAGAATTACACCAAAAACACATTTTACTGTTCCTCCTGAGTTTGGGGATACCACATATGTGATACTCTTTTGCAGTCTATCTGTATAATGGGGCCCAAAAAGAGTATCTTTCAAGGGACATAAATTAGGCATCTAAGTTCCTCCTGACTACCTATCATATGTTTGGAGGTCCTGGAGCACCAGGACAATAGAAACACCAACACAATTACCCCATTTTGGAATGTAAACACCCCAAGGTATTTTTAAGAGGCATGGTAAGTCTTTTGACAATTTCATTTTTTTCTGCCACAAGCTTCTGTAAAATGCGGACGGAACATGATTTTTTTCTTTATTACACAAAGCTGTATATTAATAATATATTTCCACTACGCCACCTAGGCATACTCAGAATTACACCCAAAAAACATTCAGCATCTCCTCCTGAGTATGGGGATAGCACATGTGTGAGACATTTTAGGGGCCTTGCTGCTATATTAATAGGGATGAAGACAATTGACTTTACTGGTCTTATGCCTCATTTAAAGTCCCAAACTTTTTTTTTCTTGCTGCATAGAGGGGCCAAAAATCCAAGTAGCACCTTCAGGTTTGCAAGAGGCACAAATTCTGCATCTAACTGCGTGACTACATATCATATTTTAAAGGCCCTGAAGCACTAATACAGTAGAAATACCCACAAAATGATCACATTTTGGAAAGCAAACACCCTTTTTTTAACCACTTCCCTACCCGGCCATAGTAATATGACGTCCACAGATGGGATCTCTCATCCTGGGTGGACGTCATATGACGGCCTGGGCTTCCCGGCCGTCTAGGGGGTGCGCGCGCGTGCGCCACATTGCTCGGGACCCGGTGCGTGTGCCCGGCGGCCGCAATGTCCGCCGGGCACCCGCGATTGCCCGTTAACCAGGCTGGACCGTGGATCTGTGTGTGTAAACACACAGATCCACATCCTGTCAGTTGAGAGGAGACCGATCTGTGTTCCCAGTACAGCGGAACACTGATCGGTCTCCTCCCCTTGTACGTCCCCGCCCCCTACATTTAGAATCACTCCCTTAGGAAACATATTTAACCCCTTGTGTCCCCCTAGTGGTTAACCCCTTCACTGCCTGTCACATTTATACAGTAATCAATGCAATTTTATAGCATTGATCGCTGTATAAATGTGAATGGTCCCAAAAACTGTGTCAAAAGTGTCCAATGTGTCCGCCATAATGTCGCAGTCACGGAAAAAAATTGCGATCGCCGCTATTACTAGTAAAAAAAATAAATATTTTTTTTTCAAAAATGCCATAAATCTATCCCATATTTTGTAGACGCTATAACTTTTGCGCAAACCAATCAATATACGCTTATTGCGATTTTTTTACCAAAAATATGTAGAAGGATACGTATCGGCCGAAACTGAGGAAAAAATTTTTTTTTTTTTTTAAATTGGGATATTTATTAGAGCAACAAGTAAAAAATATTGTGTTTTTTTCTTCAAAATTGTCGCTCTTCTTTTGTTTATAGCACAAAAAATAAAAACCGCAGAGGTGATCAAATACCACCAAAAGAAAGCTCTATTTGTGGGGAAAAAGGACGTCAAATTTGTTTGGGTACAACGTCGCAGGACCACGCAATTGTTGTTTAAAGTGCGACAGCGCTGAAAACTAAAAATTGGTCTGGGAAGGAAGGGGGTGAAAATGCCCTGTATTGAACCGGTTAAGAGGCATGGTGAATTTTTTTAATTTTTTGTCTACCGCAACAAGTTTTTGGAAAATTAAGAAAGAAAATTTATCTTTTTTTTTTTTTTTTTTTTTTTACAAAAGGTTGTTACTTAATAGGATATTCCTAACACACAGTACTTTGCTACTCATTCTGAGTATGGGGGTACCACATCCACATGTGAGACTTTTTTGGTGTTTGTACTGATTATGTACCTGAGATTGTATCTTGTGTATCGCACAAATCAACCAATTGTATCAAAAACTGTGTGTTGTAATAGTCATGTCTGTATGAGTGCTCAGGGAATAATTTAGTAAAGTGTCACCTATAGGGATGGGCCGAACACCCCCTGGTTCACACCAGAATATCTCAAACAGGCAAATCTCTCTTAAAGTCTATGGGACACGAACATGAAATCAAAAGTCTTCATTTTAAAGGCTTATATGCAAGTTATTGCCATAAAAAGTGTATGGGGACCCAGGGACTGCCCTGGGGGACATGTATAAATGCAAAAAAAGTTTAAAACAATTGTTTTTAAAGGAGCAGTGATTTTAATGATGCTTAAAGGGAAACAATAAAAATGAAATATTCCTTTAAATATCGTTCCAGGGGGTCCCCTTGGTTTGCCTGTAAAGTGGCGCATCTGTACAATGTATAGAACATGCCGCAGCAATAATGACATTTGTAAAAGAAAAAATGTAATTTAACCAGTTCAGTCCTGGAAGGTTTTACCCCCTTAATAACCAGGCCATTTTTTGCGATATGGCACTGCATTGTTTTAACTGAAAATTGCACGGTTGTGCAACACTGTACCCAAACAAAATTGATGTCCTTTTTTCCCCACAAATAGAGCTTTCTTTTGGTGGTATTTGATCACCTCTGCAGTTTTTATTTTTTGTGCTATAAACAAAAAAAAAAACCAACAATTTTGAAAAAAAAACTATATTTTTTACTTTCTGCTATAATATATATCCCAAAAAATATATAAAAACACACATTTTTCATCAGTTTAGGTCAATATATATTCTTCTACATATTTTTGGTAAAAAAATCGCAATATGCGTATATTGATTGGTTTGCGCAAAACTTATAGCGTCTACAAAATAGGGGATAGATTTATGGACTTTTTTTTAATGTTTATACTGGTAATGGTGGCGATCTGCGATTTTTAGTGGGGCTGCGACACTTTTTGGGGACCAGTGACATTATTACATTGATCAGTGCAATAAAAATACACTAATCAATGTATAAATGACACTAGCAATGGATTTACACTTTTTTTAATTTTTCATCTTTTAATAAAGGATTTGTCAAAAACTGTCTCTTGTGTTTTTTACTTTTTGACACTTTTTTGGTGAATGAGTAGGGGTACGATGTACCCGATACTCATTCACATAGGGTGGGGGCAGGATCTGGGGGCCCCCTTGTTAAAGGGGGCTTCGAGATTCTGATAAACCCCCCCACCCACAGAACCTGACAGCCACAGCACAGGGTTGTCGGGAAGAGGCCCTTGTCCCTATCAACATGGGGACAAGGTGCTTTGGGGGCACCCCAAAGCACTCTCCCCATGTTGCGGGTAAGCGGCCTGGTATGGTTCAGGAGGGCCTGAAGGCTACATGCTTGGATAAGGGTCTGGTATAGATTTTGGGGGGGGCCCCTACGCCATTTTTTTTTATTTTGGTGTGGAGTTCCCCTTAAATTCTATACTAGGCCCAAAGGGCTTAGTATGGATTTTGGGAGGGACACCATGCCATTTTTTTTTTTATTTTGGCATGGAGTTCCCCTTAAAATCCATACCAGACCCGAAGTGACTGCACTACATACACTACACTGACTGCACGCTCAATCCACTAACTACCCTGCCTAATTTCTCTCCATTAATGCACACTATACATGCCCACTGTTTGAAGCAGCCTTATATAGTGTGGGGCGTGGACTTATCCCTTGAGCCATGATTGGCCAAATGCACCCTGCCTTTGGCCAATCATGGCTCTCACTGAACATCGCGCTGTGGTTGGCCAAAGCATACAGGTGAGGTGCATGCTTTGGCCAATCAACAGCCATCAATGCACTGCCTGCAGTGCATAATGGGGCGTTCGTTGGCGGGTGAATGTCCCACAAGCGCCCCATATGTTCGTTTATACGTTTGACTCAAACATGGGGCCAATCTCTAGTCACTTATACTAGTCCTTATTCCTATAAGCCAAGCAAACCTAACCTACTGGTATGTGGCTGCCCTCAGGAACGCTATGTTCACTGGCCAGGAAGTACATGAGGCTGAAGAAAGGAAGACCAAAAGAGTTCCTGGTTCCAGGAATGCAGTTGTCCAGAGGGGATGGCTGGGACTGGGTTCTCACATAAAGGTCATCAGTGGGATGTGCAGAGATGGGTCAGTTCAGGCAGCAGGCAGGGACACTCTCAGCAAACAGGAAAAGGATCGGTCCAGGCAGCAGGTAGAAACATGGTCAATAAACAGCCCAGGGAAAATTACAAGCAGCAGGCAGAAGTAACACTGCACTGTGTGGTGATGATCAGGAATGATGTTGATGGCTTACATTGGTCTGGTTACACTGGGACTGGTGTGGTGGTTATCAGGAACCTGTTGACTGTACTGGTCTGGTGTATGACTGTATGACTGGTGTGGTGATGATTGGGGAAACTGTGACTGGTGTGATGATGACTGGGCACACTGTGACTGGATGCACTCTTGGGATGACACTGGGAAAGGTGTGGTGGGGATCAAGGACACTGATGCGGTGGCGACTGGGGCACTGTAACCAATGCTGCTGATAGAAATCACGGGGCCTCGTGCAGCCTACCTGACAGGCCCCCCTCCTCAGAAAAAATCAAATGATATTTTTGCTAAAATGCAATTGTCGCGATGCTATGCTTTGCAGCCATGGCAAAAAAATTAAGACCCCTTCGAACAATACCCATTCAAGTGAAAAGCAGCATGGAGGCAATATCTGCACCTCCACAATGAGCGATCGGTACTGATTGCTCACTGTGTTCATTCAGGGTGATGTGTTCATTCAGGACAGTGAGCCCCTCCCCCCTTCCTCCAGGGCTGGCCCAAGACATTGTGTTGCCTGGGTCCAAGAATGAAAAAAAAAATCATGCCCACCAAAAGACCCCTACATCCATTATTTTATACCATGATAATGAAAACTAAAATTACATTTATCAGGAAGTCAGATTTTGCACTAAACACAGAGGTGTGAACCTAGGTTAAGAGCCAGTTCATACCAGGACCACATGGGAACACACACTTTCCCATGGGGAGCATTTTGACAGTCCGTTCATTTGAATGGGCTGCAAAAAGTAACAGACTGCAGAAAAAGTAGTGTTTGCACTACTTTTAAAAACACACTGCACCAAACCGCAAAGTACTGTGGTACCACACGAAATTATGCCTGTAAACACACTGCATTTCTGATCTGCGTTTAGGGTACCATTAACAATGCATTGGCACCCACATGCAGCAGATCACAAGGGGAGTGTGTTTACCTGCTGCATGGGAAATGCACACACAGCCCACCTTAGCCGCACCAACCGTGTGTTGGTGTGAACCGGCCCTCAATCAACCTAAATAATAGGGAGCCCCCCCCAGACACCCACACATGACATAAGCATGACATTTACAGTCGACTTTACAATTTACAATCAATTCCCCATAGCGATCTCCATGGCCACATGCAGTCTCTCCCCAGGAAGGAGAGGACAGGGTGTCTGAACCGGGACTCACCTGTGACCTGTAGACAGTCCGGCTGTGGTGATCGCTCTCTGGCTGGCTCTAGGCTAGGGTAGTATATAGACAGGCTAGGGTAGTATATAGACAGGCTAGGGTAGTATATAGACAGGCTAGGGCAGTATTTGGACAGGCTATGGTAGTATATGGATGGGCTAGGCTAGTATATGGACAGGCTAGGGTAGTATATGGACAGGCTAGGGCAGTATTTGGACAGGCTATGGTAGTATATGGATGGGCTAGGCTAGTATATGGACAGGCTAGGGTAGTATATGGACAGGCTAGGGTAGTATATAGCTAAGCTAGGGTAGTATATGGGCAGACTAGGGTAGTATATGGACAGGCTAGGGAGGTATATGGACAGGCTAGGGAAGTATATGGACAGGCTAGGGTAGTATATAGACCGGTTAGGGTAATATATAGAGATCAGAGTGAGAAGAGACGCCGGAGCTGCTTTAATAAATTACTTTGTCAAAAACCTGTGTGCTGTTTTTATTTTTGACATTTTTTTTAGGTGAATGGGTAGGGGGTACAATGTACCCCATGCTCATTCACATAGGGTGGGGGGCTGGGATCTGGGGCCCCCTTGTTAAAGGGGGCTTCCAGATTCCGATAAGCCTCCCTCCTGCAGACCGAGAAACTAACAGCCAGGGTTGTCGGAAACCACCCACCCCCCCATGTTGCGGCCATGTGGCCTGGTATGGTTCAGGAAGGAGGGGGGGGGGCAGTCGCTTGTTCCCACCCCCTTTCCTGACCTGCTGGGCTACGTGTTTGGATAAGGATTTGGTATGGATTTTGGAGGGGTTTCCCCTTAAAATCCATTCCAGACCGAAAGGTCTGGTATGGCCTTGGAGGGGGACTCTATGCCTTTTTTTTTTAATTTGGCATGGGGTTCTCCTTTAAGATCCTCAGAGCACAAGTCGCATGACAAAGTCGGACTTGGAGCCAACTTCAATGATATCCAATTGGCTGAAGTAGGATCAAAGTCAGACCAAAGTAGCGCAAGACCCTTTTTCAAAGTTGGACCAACTTGTGTCAGGCCAGTTAAGACGGCTCTCATAGGGAACCATTCATTTATACATGTTATGCGACATGAGCTCCCAATGTCGGAGCGTTTGTCAGACCAGTGTGAAACAAGTGAGTTTAATTACCACCTTAACCAGTCACAGACAGAACCTGTCTAATTAATATGTGTTCAGTTTTAAAGGGATGAGGTGGCAGCCCTGGGTGGCACCTCCCTGCCAGTGGGCTTAATAGCAGCTACCCTGGCTGCTATGGGTGTAGGTACACCTTTGATTCAAACCCTGGCATTTTGCAGTAAAAATATGCTTGCATTGTTATCTGTGTCTCAATTGGATCAACCTCATTCTTGTCCCCGTGACTGCACAGAAAATATGGGAAGCCTGACAGAGATTCGTCACCATTACATCCACAACAATGCAAGTTTACTATGTAGATCCACTTTAAGTACATTCTTTCACTGGCAAGGTGACCATGTGCATAATCTTTGTTCTGCCAGGTTCATGCATAAGTGGAAATGTACATCTTTTGCTTTAGAATATATTAAAACATTCACAGTGTTTTGGAGAAGTCAAACCTATAATTGTGAAGGATTTTGTTTCCAGGGCAACAATTTCAAAGGGCAGCAAACACACAACAATAAGTCAAATCCAGCATTTTTTGGCTAGTTTTACTGACAGTTATTTATATTTGCTGAATCTCTAACAAAACATCACATTTTAAGGCCTTCTGCTGGCTTCTATGATCCAAGATTTCTGTGATAGCCCTGGAGACGTATTGGGGTGCATGATAGGTGCACAAGCAGGCAATGTCATAAACATTGTACACAGTACAAAATTAAAAGGAACTTAACATGATTTACTTAGAATGGTATGCTGCCATAGTATAAATGTTTACTTTTGGGTTTAATACCACTTTAAACAGAATGTTTTGCACTTAGCTAAGTGTACCTGCATTGACATCGGAGAGAATTAAAAAAAAAAAAAATAGCATTTCCTCTGCAAATGTTAGCCTTTTAGTAAACTAACCTCAATAAATTAGGATGCAGGCTTCCAAAGAACAGGAAAACTACCCAAGATTAAAATGGTAATAAATCGCAATGCTTTATTATTTATTTTTTTAAACCTGCAAGGTAAAGTTATAATGTGCTAGTATGCATCGCATACTAGCACATTATGTGAAACTTACCTTAAAACGAAGCTCTCCAGTGACAAGCTGTCACCGCTGACAGGGATTCCATCTTCACCCGGTCTTCCTTCTGGGTTCACGTCCTCCACCCAGATTGGCCATGCCTTAATGACGTAACTCCTGCACATGCGCGTGGCACGGCACAGGACTCTGAAGGAATGACACAGGCATGCCGCTCCTTCAGAGTGCATGTGCTGGTGACAACTTACCTTAAAACGAAGCTCTCCAGTGACAAGCTGTCACCGCTGACAGGGATTCCATCTTCACCCGCTGGTGACATCACCGGCCCATTCACAAGTAAATATCTCCTGAATGGTGGATGTTTAGGAGATATTTACTGTACCTATAGGTAAGCCTTATTATAGGCTTAGCTATAGGTAGATATCAACCATGGGAGTTTACTCCCACTTTAGGCAACTTTTTCAGTGCCAGAATTTCATGTGGTAATATTACTGCAGCTCTATTGTGTACATGACACATTAACTCTTGACCAGAGTTTTCTATACACCTTTCTAATTCAAGGGAAGGGAGATGATCTTTTTAGTCCCAGATTGTCCAAGGATGCCCTCTTGTCTTCTCTTTGCATCGATTTCAGCCAATGTAGCTTCAGTTGGTCCTAGATTTCAGAAACCACCAGTGAGGCTACCGCTGACTCAATATGGTTTCTACATGCCTAAAGTGTTGTCACTACAGCCTCTTTTTATGGCAGAAGAAGCAAGATCAGGGAACTTCAGAGATACAGCAGCTATAGGTGGCTGGGGTGGGGAGACCCAACTGTACAAATCTCACTTATTTTCATGCATGGAGTGCTGTGGCTATATTAACACCCCAGGCCAACTGTGTATAACATCCAATCCTGTATGTCTGTTTTCATATTCTAACCTGCACAAGATGAAAGACAGCTGGAACCTGTTAAGATGCCATGTGAAACAGACCTTTATATGCTTGTTTTGTTTTAAATAAATAACCACTATTAGGTGGAAAGGAAATAAGAAATAACTGTGAGCCTTGTGTGTCCAATTACAGGCATTTAAATTAGAGACAATATTTGATAAGCTGAAAATAATAGCTACTGTGAAAATATGAATACACTTTAAATGTACATACAATTATTCTTTACTAGAATTATAAGAAAAATGCTCCTATATAATCATTCCAATTTTTATTACTGTTCTTTTTATTATATTATAACAATGTAACTAGATCTGAAATCTTACAATATGAATAGGATGATGCAAAGACATCAAAATGTATTATTGTGAGGGAAATATGGCACACAATGTCTTCATTAGAGAGGGCAGGAAATGAAACATAGGGCAAGTTATCTTATAATTGGTTACGGTCACGCTATTCAAATCATGAGAAATCTGCAACACATTAGTTTCATGGTAATGTACTGATGTTTTGATGCGCAGAGATTGGGTCTCCAAGTATCATGGTTATACTGCAGTTCTTATAATGGCCCTTAAAAAAATAGCATGTTAAGAAATACCACAATTATTTTTTTCTTAATGATTATTTTTTATCGTATGTATTTTGATTCACATGAGCTCTAAACCACATACAAAATTTAGTAAGAAATTATTATTGTAAATAGCTATTTTTAAATTTAACATTTTTTTGGATGCACCTGTCTTTCTGGAAGGAAAAAAAAGATCTCTATTCTTGTAAGATGATTCTGCTTTTTGTGTGGTAGACACAAACTAACCATTATTCTTACAGTTTGATTCAAGAAGGGAACCACCTATAAAGCAATCATCTGCAAAATGATTTATCATAAAAAATATACTGTAACCTAATACTATGTAAGTTTGCTTTCCATTTTTAACCTGAATTGGACTTCCCCTTTAATATTTCAGGCACTGTTTGTAATTGACAAGATAAATTATTACATTAGATATGAAACTTTGGTTTAAACATGAGTCACTGAAACGGTGCTTGTAATTTATTGACATGGTGTGAAACCACTTACAATGCAAGGAAAGACATCATGATGTAAATTACAGTTTGAACTAATAACTTATTCATTCATAATATATGAACAATATACCAATATAATGTGTAACAGTACGCATGCTGCAAAACGGTATGATATGTAAAAAAAAGAAAATGATTAGACTTCAGTGATGCATTTTACCATTGTATTATGTCAATAATATACGTGAGCAATATGCAATGTTTTGAAAAAGGTATTGCGCTTTAATTTATTGACATGAAATTTCAATTTGTCTGTGCCATGATTGAAGCACATAGTTTTCCCACAGTATAGAAGAATGTTTCATTGTACATTAATTATTCAACTATTAGAAATGGTTATGGAACTGTACAGTAACAAAAGATAAAATGGAATGTTATGACTGTATTAATGTACTGAAAGATAGAACATGCAATATACTGTGTAAAACATTAAAATTTGCAAAAATGTAAAGGTTCTTTTATCAAAAATTGATTAACCCCTTCACACCTAAGAGTAAAACAAATGTTAATGCCTAAGCATCATTTTTCAACTTTGACATGTTTTAGTAAAACTGTACATATCCTCACAACTACTTTGTGTATCTAGGTGGGGCTCGTTACAATACCATGTTTTTTTCAGGACAAATTGGTGAGAGCTTGGTCTCTGTTCTGGGAGCGCGCTGTTTGGCGCACTCCTAGCACAAGGGGGATATACTCATATATGCGGCCCCCCCAAAAAAAAGCCCACTTCTGTGAGGCCACATATGTGTGTGCAGTCAGCAGGAAGGAGTTAATCTAGATCAATTTCAACATGAACATGTGCAATATATACTGTATAAATAAAATAAACAAATAAATCAGCAATATATTAATAGAGCATTAGCTATATTGATTTAGTTAATTTATTGCACTAATCTGATTATGTATGAATGTACATACATACCTACATACATAATCAGATTATGTATGAATGTAAAAAAATGTGTGTCATACTGTGGAGACTTCTTGAAGATTGAGACAATAATTTTTCCTTAAGTATGTGGGCTGGTTGTTGAGAAACACCAGCAATTCCATCTGCTGAGTGATTAGGAACATGTGGTGGCAGGAATTGTCGGCTGGTGATGGATCACACATGCTAAAATTTATTCACAGATTGGACATAAGAATTTGATTTTGTTTTTTGTTTTTTTGAACACAAAATAAGTTGTTTTATTAATTTTTCACAAAAATTTGATTACAAAGATTGAGAACTTATTTGTGGACTTTTGGTTTTTGGGATTGGGTTAAAAGATATTTGGTTGAATTGTTTAATAGTCTACTAACCAAAACCTTAAATAATTACAAAGATACCTTTCTGGCAATCAAATGCTTCTGTAGAATGAGGGCATGTTTCCCAACACACCAAAGCCAACAGTATAAAACTGTTGGCCCATGTGTATGAGGCTTAAGGGAGGGGAGGATTTACTAAAACTGGTGCCCACAGAATCTGGTAACCTATCAGCTTTTAATTTCAGCTTGTTTACCTAAGCTTTAACAATCAAACCTGGAAGCTGATTGGTTCTTTTCCATAGCTGAACCAGATTCTGTGTACACCAGTTTTAGTAAATCGCCCCCTAAATGCCCTGGAACAAGAAATGGCTTGTCCCTATGGACCAGCTTTGCTAATTAATACATGGAAATAGGGAAATTGATCAGACATGACACTACAAACTACAGTCACAACATGTGAGCCCATCATGGGCTCAACTTCAGAAAAAAGAACTACCCTAATACCTATCAAAATCAACAAAAACTTTTGACCGTGTACAGTGCCTTTAACCAACTGCCACCAAGACCAAAACTGACATGTGTTAAAATATGCATTTTTGGTAGAAAATTACTTAAAACCCCTGAACATTATATATTTTTGAAAACAGAGGCCCTTTAGAAAAAAGGTTGTTTTTGCAATTTTTTATGTTGCACGATATCTGGGCAACAATTTTTTAAACACAAATTATCAGGAAAAATACACTTTAATGGATTTTACAAACAATATAATATTTAATTTAAAGGATGATGTTACGCTTAGTAAATAGATACTTTCCATGTGGATTTTTACAACTGTGCATGCCCGTGGAATGGCGACATACTATGGTACATTATTAGATTATCCATATGCAATTATTTAAAACATTTTACAGGTTAACAGTTTAGAGTTAAACAGAAGGCCTCATGCTAGAATTATTGCTCTCACTCTTTTGAATTTTAGTGCACACAAACACAATATAATACTAATTTTTTTGTAAAATATAAAAGATGATTTTACGATTAGTAAATAGATACCACGTCCCTCTTTACAATTGCACACTCCCATGGAATGGCGACAAACTATGGTACATTAGATTATCCATAAAAGACTTTACAGGTTACCAGAGGTTTTAGAGATGAACAGGAGGACTCATGCTAGAGTTATTGCTCACTCTGACGTTTGTGAGGATAACTCAAATGTGCAGTGCGATCACCGGTTACATATGCGTGCCAGACCTACATGCACATGCATGTAACGGGGGCATTTTCATTTTTTTATTTTATTATGCATTTTATTTACATTTCTTTTTTTTTTGCACTGTCACTTTTATTGCTATTACAAGGGATGGACAGCATCCCTTGTGATAGCATGGGCAGTGATAGGTACTCTTTACTGAAAGATCTGGGGTCTATTAGACCCCAGATTCATCCTTTGCCCTCAAAAGCAAACTGAGTTTGGTTTGATCAGATGCTTTACAAGCCAGTAACATCCTGTAGACAACAAACCCAAACTGGAAATGACAAAATCTTCATCACTTCTGGCTTCATTCATCACAGAGAAGGGGTGGGTACAGATGTATCTGCTTTTCCTCTGTACTCGGCTAGACTCTGATTGCACCAGAGAGCCCAGAAACAGCGGTTGGCAGTGGCAGGAGGGGGGGCCCCTTCCACGCCCTGTAGAAGTAATCAGGCAGCTGTAGAGATGCTTGGATCACTTCTACAGGAGAGCCCATCAATGGCTGCAAATTTTGAAACTGGGATTCAGGCTGCAGCTGCATGATCCTGGTATGACCACTTTAACCCAAAGAAGCACAGGTACATCCTAAGGGCATGAAGTTGTTAATTAACAATATCATTATCTTGAGGAGGATAGCACTTGTCACATGCTGAAGCCAGGCATGAAATTCACGGTCTTGGAATAGAAACATAAAACAGTTACAAGGATGTGTAAGTTCTGTCTAGGAGTACTGTGATCCTAGATCGATGTCTTGATGCATCGCCAGGGGGCTTGTACATGACAGCATAGGTTCACAGCAAGTGGATTGGATAATCATGGGCATCATTCAGCACTGAAGAAGACTGGCAGTAGATTGCAATTTGGTGAGTCAGTGGGGGGACATCACCTCGTAAGAGGTGAGTATTGCAGAGAGAGCAGCTTTTCATTTTATTATTTATCATAAGAAAGTGGAGTTGGGTTCTTAAAATTCTACTGCACTGAAATCTAAATAATTAAATACCAGTTACTGAGAAAAACACCCGAAACCTATGTTGGAGGATATAAGTAATTGATTTTAAAAAATGTGCTTATAGTCTTAAAGATACTGAGAGCATCAACAGTTACTTATTTAGTTGCATGATATGTAATCACAGGAAAGAGATACCATCAGTAATGCTATCCTTACTTCAAAGGCAGGTGAAAAGCATATGTATAAAATCATCCCCTGCTGTCTCTAATTCCAGCTCAACTCGGGCAGCCCCCAGCATTTCCTTTCCAATGAGGTGATATTCATTCAGATCCTTTCCATGTGCTTAATTAAGAGCTACTATTATTAATAGTGATAGAGGGAGAGCACACTAAACTGCCTTTTTATTCCCTCTCACGCGTTGTTTTCCCTGACTACTTTATTAGGTAAAATGTTTTATTGAAATATTTTATTTCTGGTAATACCATATGAGCTCACTGCAAATCTGCCTGAAAAGGCATGATTAATTAAAGAGACTGATAAAATGGTCTCTTAACGAGAACAATTTTATCATGTCTTGTAAAAAAAAGATGTTTTTATTACAGCTTTAAGCCATTATTTCACATATTTCTCAAATGATTAGAAGGCACATATTTTGTTAATAATTCTAAAGCAAATATTCCGAGCTCAATAGGGATATTTAGGCTACAGTTATTTTATAGTAATTGAAAACTCATGGTGACAAAGTACTGATAAAATGTAATCATATGTGGTATCCAGCTCTAAAGTAAACCATGCTATTCCTATTGCAATTCCAACTAACAGTACCTGTGTAAGTTCTTTATTGCTCCCACAGAGGCTGTTGAAAACTTGTTATTGCTCCCTCTCTTATGTCACAGCTCTCTAGCAATCCCTAGGCAGCAGCTGTGAAATTCAGTGTAAAAATGAACTTTACTTATATTTACTTTCACTTTCTTCATCTCTGCTTTTCCCATTGGCTAAAATTATTATTATTTTTTTTTATTATTGGCTGACGTTTATCCTTAATGATCTTTCTCATTTTGTTGAAACCAAGGTTGATCCAACAGGTTGAATATTTTCTGATCATCATCCTTTGCATAATACCTTTTTTAATTTGCAGCCTGGGTGCTGTTTGGGGAGAACTCTAATTTTCTGTTGTCCCAGTGATGCAAATGGCAGGAGTGGAAATGATCTACATTCTTTTTTTTACAGAGGCAAGGTTTATTTAAATTAAAAATTCTGGCAGGATTGCGCTAAATGAAAAAAAAGAAATTGAGAGTTGCCACTGTTCATTTTTAACCACTTGCCAACCAGCTGCCGTCATTATACTGCGGCAGGTTGGTTGGCTCTATTGCACGAATCGCCGTAGCTGTACGTTGGTTCATGCAATAGATACAGTGGGTGCTTGCGGTGCCGATTCACATGACCGGTGGCTGCGATGTCTGCCGGCCACTCACGATCGCTCCACAAAGAGCCAGAACGAGGATCTGTCAATGTATACAAACAGATCCCCGTTCTGACAGGGGAGTAGAGAGAGATTGTCTGTTCTTAGTGATCAGGAACAGCGATCTCTCTCCTCCTCCAGTCAGTACACTCCCCCCACAGTTAGAAACACCTCCCAGGGAACACATTTAACCCCTTAATCACCACTAGTAAAAACCCCTTCCCTGCCAGTGTCATTTATACAGTAATCAGTGCATTATTATAGCACTGATCGATGTATAAAAGTGACTGGTCCCAAACAAAATGTCAAAAGTGTCCGATCTGTCCGCCGCAATGTTGCAGTCCTGCTAAAAATTGCTGATCACCACCATTACTAGTAAAAAAATTATAATAATAAAATAGCCATAAATCTATCCCCTATTTTTAGATGCTATAACTTTTGCGCAAACCAATATACGCTTATTGCATTTTTTTTACCAAGAATATGTGTAAGAAATACATATTGGCCTAAACTGAGGAAGAAATTCGTTTTTTATTATATTTTTTTTTGGATATTTATTATAGCAAAAAGTTAAAAAATATTGCTTTTTTTTCAAATTTGTCGCTCTTTTTTTGTTTATAGTGCAAAAAATAAAAACCGCAGAGGTGATTAAATACCACCAAAAGAAAGCTCTATTTGTGGGAAAAAAGGACATACATTTTGTTCTGGTACAATGTCGCACGACCGCACAATTGTCAGTTAAAGTGATGCAGTGCCGTATCGCAAAAAATGGCCTGGTCATTAAGGGGGCAAATCCTTCTGGTACTTCTTAAGTGGTTAACATTGTTATCTTTGTTTCTCTACTTGGCAAATCACTGACCTGGAGCAACAATCAGAATATAAGTTTCCAATATGTGAAAGGAGCAGAGCCAGCAGTGCTAATCAACTCTGACAACAAGATTGAAACTCACTTGGTCTATGTTCTTCATTGGCCTGACAACAGAGCTTGCCTTGAACTCACAGTTCCTGATCGGGTAACACTTGTACCACAAAAGACTGTGTTGGGAATAGAACATAACACCGCTCAATTCCCAACTTCCCAACAAATTGTTGTTGCTGCACCTTGCTCCTCATTGTGGCACAACAGACCTCAGTGGTTGCTCCTCAGATTCGCATTTCTGATGGCGACATGTTGCAGCCTGAGCACAGACCTCAGCTACTCTAGCTTCTTGCTGGCAACTGCTTCTCAAAAAGTATTCTGTTACATACTCCAGCAATTTACCCTGAGTGAATAATGTACAAAAATAATATAATCAATAAAAATTATGTTGTACTTATATATATATATATATATATAGTACACGTTTTCTGCAATAACTCCACTAACCTGTTCCCCCCTCCGTGTAGCATCATATAACCCACCCAATTCAAGTCTAATAAACACCAGGTCCCACTACATTACTTGGGTTTGAATAGAGGATTAAGGCCCTATATACATAAGGTACCTGGGCCACATTTCTGCCCCTGCCTCACGTTGACTGATGTCGGGGACAACAGTGGTACATTGCATTGATCTGAAGTGTTCTACATACATTAGTGATTCATAGAGCATTATTTTCCCTCATGCTGCCCTATGTTGAAATTAATGTAGCCTGCAGAATCTATGGGTTCTAATGTTGCAATCTTAGGTCATCTGAATTATTTTCCCCCTTTGTGACAGAAAGCCTGCGGAAAGATTAGAACAGCGTGCAGCTTAAGATACAACTGCTGATTATGCTTTTGCGTTTAAAGCCAGAACTGTGGCCAGGCTATGGATATTACCACGTTATGATGAGCATTTGTGCCAATTCACACATCACATTATAAATTAAAAGAACCTGATCTTTCCCCAGTCCACATACCCCACTTTCTTCCTTGCAAGTCCTGATGAAGGGGTTGCATCTTAGCCTCTAAAATATGTTGGAATTGTGTAAATTTTTACGATAGGAATAAATTTGAACTGTACTATCGTAGTGTGACACTTCGACTCTAGTTCTGCTCACTCTAATCACAGCCCGTGGTGAATCTGGATGACCTTTTGTGTGCAAAAGCTCCCAGACTTCTGTCCAGCGATTTCACACTTCCAGAATGGACACACTATCAAGAGATATTAAAGAAAGGCTCATGGTCCAGAGCTAATTTTCCTAGGAATTATTAAGCTTTGCTTGCCTCCTTCTGGAAATGCAAGCTGTCTGGCTGTCTCTCACTTTATACTATAAGCAGCTGTGCCCGTGCCATTAAGTTTGATTTACTAAAGGCAAATTGGTTGTTAATCTCACAAGAAAAGTTGCACTTTGCAAGGAAATATTCTCCAGACCTTCAATGTGGTGCAACTTCACTTGGTAAAGAATACCCAATCATGTGCAAGGAAAATAAAAAAAATAGCATTTTTGCTTGCACGTGATTGAATGATGGAAGTCAACAGAGTTTCATCTCATTAACTAAGCTCTGGGGAAAATCCCCTTACAAAGTGAACAGTCTATTTGCTTTTAGTAAATCAACCTCAATATTAGAAAAAAACAATTAGAAAGTTCATAAAAAAATGAGTCACAATTCTAGCAAACTACATATTGTCTAGTTGGAGTTTACATCTATTTTAACTTAATCCATGCTAATGCATAGACAAATAGTTTGATGGTTATTAACCACTTGCGGACTGCCCACTGTACTTTTACTGTGGCAGACGGCCTAGTACGTGATCTGACACTACTAAGTCTGGGGCCCGCGCGTGTGTCGCCAGCGACCTGCTCCCGCTGTGATCACACTCAATGTCCACCAACGCCCGCCGATTACTCAGTACAAAGGCAGAATGACAATCTGCATATGTAAACAAAGCAGATTGTCATTCTGTCAGAAGAGAAGGTATTGATCCTGTGTTTCTACAAAGCAGAAACATGGATCTTTGCCTTCCCCTAGTCAAAGCGCCTCCCCACAGTGAGTAAGCACAGTTAAGCTTATTTTATTATATTTTTTAGCACTGATCAATGTATTAGTGTCACTGGTCCCCAAAAAGTGTCAAAAGTGTCAGTTAGGTGTCCAATTTGTCTGCCGCAATCTCGCATTCCAACTCAGGTCTGCTGATAAGTATGGTGGCTGGCTTTAGTAAAGGTAGGCTGCAAGGAAGGCTGGGAGAGCAGGAACTCCTTCTACAGTTTCTAGTTTTTTTTTTATTATGTCCCTTTCCCTACCATGGTCCCTAATGGAAAGTCTGTACTGAGATGGGGTTGAGAGGGTGGTTTGTGCTGAGGGGAGTTTAGGACTGTGGGGGGAGATCTGTACTGAGTGGGGGTTTGGGGCTGTGGGAGGAAATCTTCATGGGAGAATATGACCTTGGAGGGAAGATTTGTACTGAGAGGAAGGGGTTTGGTTTTGGTCAGCGTTCCCATTTGGTGCGATTTTGGAGTCCATTCATTTTGAATGGGCTTTAATTCACACCAGAACACAGAAAACAATAGTGCATGCACTACTATTTTTGCACTGCAGTGTAACTTTTCACACTGGGGTGGTGCACTCGTGGGACATTACCAAAAGTCCTGCAAGCAGGATCTTTGGGGCAGGTTGGGAGTGCTGTATTTAGCGCTCCTAAATCACCCTGCCCATTGCTTTAAAAGCATTTTGAAAGCGCTGCAAAACTGAGTTTTTAACCCTTTTTTTGGAGTTAAAACTGCCCCACTAGCAGCCGAAAAGTGGCACAAAAGCGCTGCTTAAACTGCGCTAAAGCACTGCTAAAACCAGTAGCGCTTTAGCGCTAATGGCTGGCGCTTTCAGTGTGAAAGCAGCCTTACAGGTGGTGTTAACAATATAATGGCACCCACAGCAGATCACAAGGGTAGTGCTTTCCAGCAGCATTGAAAACGCTCACAGAAGAATAAAAACAATTCTAAAAAAATGTAAAAAAATGCAATTCTAAAACATAATTAACAAAAAATGAAGGGCCTGTTCGCATGTGCTTTGCTATCTGAAGAGCTGTCAGCATTTGGATTGCTCTTCATTAAGCTTCTAACAGCTGGGGAGGAGGCATATTGCCTCCTCACTTCCTGTTTTAACCCTGCACTAGCACGCTGCAATTGTGTGCTTTGCATGCAGTTGCAGGACACTTGCAGAGCAGCACTATTCACTTGACTTTTTTGACAAGGGTATAAGTTCTGCCATGGCCGTGAAGCACAGGATCGCAGTCGTGGCATGTGTATACCCCTAGCCACTGCCTCCATTGCTAAAGGGGGTAGCAGTTTGGCAGGCAGTAAAAGCACATCTCAACCATGGGTTTTTACCACCCCCAAATTCGTGTGTAAATGAGCTCTAAGGACTCATTCATGCATGTATTCTGGCCGTGTGAATGAGTAAATTGTTCACACAGCTGGAGCTGCCTTTTACTCTAAGGCAGGGGTCTCCAAACTATGGCCCTCCAGTTGTTCAGAAACTACAATTCCCATCATGCCTAGTCATGTCTGTGAATGTCAGAGTTTCACAATGCTTCCTGGGACGTATAGTTCCGCAACAGCTGGAGGGCCGTAGTATGGAGATTTCTGCTCTAAGGGGACGCAGTGATTGTAGGAATACAGCCACAGGTCCAAATTTGACAGGAGTGCAATTGTAGGGGAGTGGTCCTGAACGCGCACTTTGTTTGGGGCCGTACACCTGCACACAGCTCCAGGTGGTTCCAGCCACATAAACAAACCACGGATTCACCCTTGTGAATGAGCTCCAATACCTCATTCACACATAGAGCTTTATTTCTCATTGTGTCCACTAATAATGATTTTAGTGTATTTTTAGTCTAAGTATCATTCAATATCTTTGGAAAGGGGGGGGGGGCCCTGTCAGGTAGACTGTATGGGGCCCCGTGATTTCTAACGGCAGCCCTGGTCCCACTATAAGTCGCTGTTTGTCACCATTACTAGTAAAAAAAATTAAAGTTAAAAAAAATGTATAATTTTCCATAGTTTGTAGACACTATAACTTTTGCACAAACCAATCTATATATACGCTTATTGGGATTTTTTTTTACCAAAAATATGTAGCAGAATACATATTAACCTAAATTGATGAAGAAATTTGATTTTTTACATTTTTTTTTATTGGATTTGTTTTATAGCAGAAAGTAAAGTTTTTTCAAAATTGTCAGTCTTTTTTTGTTTATAGCGCAAAAAAAATAAAAACCGCAGAGGTGATCAAATACCACCAAAAGAAAGCTCTATTTGTGGGAGAAAAAAAAAGGTAAACAACCGTGCAATTGTTAGTTAAAGTAACGCAGTGCAGTATTGGAAAAAAATGGCATGGTTATGAAGGGGGATAAATCTTCCAGAGCTCAAGTGGTTAATATGTTTCCTACCTAGTGGCAGTAAAGTGGTACAAAAAAGAGTGGTCACTTTCAGCGATATATTTGTGCAAAAAAAAAAGAAACCCCCCCTAAAACTGCATATTACTGTACTGTAAGTGTGGCATATAATTTGTGTATTTATGTATTTCTCATTTCTTTTAGACTGCTAAAAGGGACACGTTCTACATGTTTTACATCCTAAAGTGTCAGAAAATAAAATGTGATTTCCAAAAGATGACACATCTCAGATTACACAAATAATACACTTGTGTAAGTATAATATTAGGTGTATTTTTTAGCCTATAAAGTAAACCTTATTACTGTGATTTTGTGTTTCTTTCCCTAGAGGTGTTCTACATTTTCACTCTATGTTTCTATCTGTTTTCAGATTGATGTTTTCAGATATCCCATACTGAAATCAATGGGGAAAAATTCACGCCACCACCATTACTCACTAATAGCACAATTATTATCATTAGTTTTATTGATGATCACAGCAGCTACTGTATTAATCTAGGACTATTCTGGAGCTGTGTTTGCCTGTGGTAATGTTTATTGTTATTTCTTGGTGGTGCTGTAGGGATTAGAATGCTCTGATTTCTACGTGTCTTTGTAATTTCCATCAAACATATCGATCTCCCAGTAGTGATGAGCTCAGACTTGTATTCCTTCATACGCAAAAGCCCGAAACTAAAAAAAAAAATCTAAACAACAGAGACAAAATCCTTCAGTACTGTGAATATTTTAAATGCACTGGGGCACAGTTTCAAAGTAGAAGAATATTCCTTTACTGACTACAATAGATTTTGAAGGCCAAAGTCTCCCTGCTTACAAAAAAAGTGCCAATTACAGAACAGAAGTAGTGCCATGTGTTAAAGTCTCAAACTCAAACAGTTAAACCAAATATGTATTTGCACTTGTACCCATAATGTCAAAAAGTTTACTCTTTTTCCATATTATTTGCTTTCAATTTAAAAATACCTGGTGATCAGTAAGGTATATCGACAGGTACCTCTTTTCCTAGATTTTCACCCTATCCTGCAGATTCTCAACTTGGAACGTAAGTCGCCATACCGATGTACAGTGCATTGGCACATTCTGCCATAATCACTGCTGCAAAAAAACAAAACATTTTTCAGATTTATTAAAGGGAGAGAACAGGCTATAAAAGAGGTACCTCGTCCATGTAAATCAATACTAGAAAAGACTTTAACAGATTTGGACTTTTTTGGTACTAAGAGAAGGACGGCCACACATTTATAGTAAAATAACAATATTTATTACAAAATGATATAAAAAGCATCAATAAAAACATATGTTCATATTTTTATAAGACAATATTTGCCGTATATTGAAGCACCAACATGTCTTTGCTAAATACTTATTATTTAGTATTTAACAAATACATGTTTGTGCTTTAATATATGGCAAATATTGTCCTATAAAAATATGAACATGTTTTTATTGATGCTTTTAATATACTTTTGTAATAAATATTGTTACTTTACTATAAATGTGTGGTCCCCCCTCTCTTGCTACCAGTAAAGTCCAAATCTGTTAAAGTTTTCTAGTATTAAAATATTTTGCAGCCATTGGTGTGCGCGCATGTCTAAAGTAAAATTAATTCAAAGGAGAACATTTTATCAAGCAATTTTGTGACATAATTAGACCCAAAACAGAATGCTTATAATATACCAAAGCACAAATGACAGGTTTTATGTGCATTTGGAATCTTGGGCAGACAACAGACTGATTTGAAAGAGTCTGAACCAGATTTATCACCCAAGATAAAACTGAATTTAGGCTAAACAGATGCACAATTAACCCTTTAAGCTCCAGAAGGATTTATCCCCTTAGTGACCAGGGTATTTTTTGCTATTCGTCACTGTGCTAATTTAACTGGTAATTGTGTGGTCATGCAACGCTGTACCTGAATGAAATTTAGGCCCTTTTCTTGCACACAAATAGAGCTTTCTTTTTGTGGTATTTGATCATGACTGGGTTTTTTATTTTTTTTATATATAGACGAAAAAAACAATATTTCTTTTACTTTCTGCTATAAAACACATCTAATAAAAATATGCACCCCATGAAGAACTTCAGAACGGGCTTAGTACAGTTACTGCAATTGTTTCTTGAATTATCTGAATAGTACAGTCCAGCATGAACAGTAACATTAGAATGTCCCTAACTATCTCTAGCAGGCTGCTCAGGCATACCTCAGGTAGTAGTCCATCTTTGGTGCTTTCCAAAAGCTGGTAGACCTTTGGACTCCCAGCGCCTCCGGCAGACTGCAAGATGTAGCAGTCCTCTTCTGCAGAAATCATATCATTCTTTTGAGCGGGAACCCCTGGACCCTGGCCTTCCCACTTTTTTTTATAATACTGGGTGGATAGGCTGGGCCCAAAAAGCCTGGGAACAGCAAAGCACAGCAGTAACCTCTTTCCAGCCTGGGTCAGCCACTGTCTAGCTAGCAAACTGTAGTCAACCTGCCTACACACCTAACTTGAGTGTAAATTCATTTCAATGACAAGAATAAATGATTATTCGGGCTAAGATTCAGTAAATAATAAATGGTCATTATCCAGAATCTTAACAATATTATTCCACCTAACATGGAGGAGGAAGAAGGGAAAGCAACGCTATAGGCACTATCCCTGGAATTCAAAAAAATTGCTGCAGACAGATTTTGCAAAAGTGTCTCTCCTTCATTTTTAAAGTGGTGCCAAATTCATGTACCTGTCTAGAACTTGTACTTGAATTTGGCGCATGCTGTGCCTTTTTTTTACTGCATGTGAGACACTTTCACAAAATCTGTCTGTGTCTGTTTCTCTCTCTGTACACCAAAAGAGATTTGGTCTTAATTAGCTCAACTTTTGGATAAGCCCCCCGCCCGCAGACCCCGACAACCAATGGCCAGGGTTGTCGGGAAGAGGCCCTTGTCCTCATCAACATGGGGACAAGGTGCTTTGGGGTGGGGGGGCGCAGGGCGCCCCCCTCCCCCAAAGCACCCTCCCCCCGGCGGAGTTACAAGGTAAAGATTTGAAGCAGGTTTCAAATCTAAAGTCCGTCGGATTTCCTACCGAAACGGTCCATCGGAAGTCCGATGCAGCCCACACACGGTTGGATTGTCCGCCGGATTCGGTCCATCGGACCAGTTCGGTCGGAAAGTCCACCCGTGTGTACACGGCATTAGACTAATGTTCTATTTCATCACAAGATAATAGGAGGTAACAGGAAGTATTTCGGAATTTATACAAATATTCCGTATTGTCTTTTGGTAAGCATGTTTAATGTGGAACTTGTTTAAATCCTATTATATATACATTATACTACAATCAATATTACAGATTTTTAGATGTGATGTCCAAATGAAATTATAATTAATATTTTTGATGCCCTAATATAGGCACTAGTTTGGTGGTTGGCTTCTCTTGGGTTCCCTGCAGCCCCACTTTCCAGACTCCTGGGAGCAACTGTTTGTTTTTTTAGAACAGAAATATGTTTAGCCAGATACTGTTTAAAGAGATCTATGTACAGTAAGTAATGTAGCCATATTTGAATTAATCTTGTATCAATCTGTATCTTATGATGTTCTAATGGATATATTGTGGTGACTATGGTAGAATACTCCAGCACATTGAGCTGTGGCTTGTACACCAAAGGAAAGTTGGTTTTAATTAGGTCCACTTTTGTAAGATAAAAACTGTTATGCCCTGTACACACGGTTGGATTTTCCGACGGAAAATATGCGATTGGACTGTGTTGTCGGAAATTCCGACCATGTGTGGGCTCCATCGGACTTTTTCCAGCGGATTTTCCAACACACAAAATTTGAGAGCAGGCTATAAAATTTTCTGACAACAAAATCCGATCGCGTCAATTCCGACCGTGTGTGGACAATTCCGATGCACAAAGTGCCAGTGACAAATTCCGAGACTGAACAGCTTGGTCTGGTAAAATTAGCGTTCGGAATGGATATAGCACTTTCGGCAGGCTGCAATGTTTAAAATTGTTTAATGCAGCGCACTCTCTTCTTCTTTATAATGCTAGAAGAATGCTGATATTCACACAGACTTCTCACAAACTTCTTTCTTTATAATTTATTGTGATTTCATCAATATATTTTGATTTGTCAAGTCTGACAACATTTTTTTTTGCTTTTTTGGTTTGTATTTTTTTATTATCGTGTTTTTATTTATTTTTTTATTTTTATTTTACTCCAGAATATTTTTGGGTGTGTTTTGTGTGTCAAGTTACCACAACACCATTATTATCTTATATTATTTAATCTCAAGGAGATTGCTTGGTGTTGGTGTCTCTTGTTAATTTCACATTGTATGTTAGAAATGTACCTGCCTCCTCACAAACAAACTGTCCTTTTTGAAGGAAAACACACATAGGCGAGTATAATTGAAACAAAAAATCCTTTATTAAGGGCTCATAACCAAACAAAGAGGGAGGCAACGCTGGAGAAACATCAGAAATTGGCGAAGCCTTTGGCCCCCAGGGCAGACATCAATTATTTTACAGCAAAACTGGTGGCCTGAGGAGTCCATATCTAAGGGAGTTCAATCTGGTCCAGAAGTCCAAGAGATCATGAAAGCAGCAGATGACATCTGTGTCCCCAGGCTGTGGTCATACAAGAGCCTACATCTTTTGCCAGACCAGACTGAACCCAGGTCATCACTCTATGGTCTTCCTTACACGCTTCCTTCCCAGCTGTGGCTCTGGTGTTTCAGGTGTGGCAGGAGGAGGAGTAGGACCTGGAGGAGGAGGAGGAGGACCTGGAGGAGGAGGAGGACCATGGGTGAGCTGACAAATGTGGGTTTCACATGTGAGTTGGCCCCTCAACCCCTTATTTAGAGCTTCCAAAATTACAAACTCACATAAGAGGCGTTGGCCCTCCTCCATCTGCATCATTTTGCTGGCAGTTAGGTCTGCAAAATCATCTTCCACACCGTGGGGTGTTCTGAGGGCCTCAGTAGCCTTCCAAAATAGGCCTATTGCAGCCTCCTCCAGGTTGCTCCTCTTTCTGCCACTTTTTCTTTGAAGGCGGAGGGGAGGGACCTGGGTATTGGGCAGCCTGCTTGGCCCAGCCACCTCCTGGCTGAGACTTTCCTGTGTATGAAAAAGGGACATGGTTTTAGTTTTTGGTTCATCAATCACAATCATAAATTAGTACTCCAATCTAACATCTATTTAACTTAATTGATTGGACAACCATAAATATTTCCAAGAATGCTATACCTGACTCAAGCTGAGCTCCTCCACATGTTGCTGCCTGGAAGGCCCAGGTTGGACATCAGAAGCCTCAGCTGGGGGGGAAGGAAGTATGGAAGGAAAATTGATATAAATGGGTGGTGCTGCGCTAATCCTAGATATACAAACTAAAACATAGGGTATGTATGTAAATTGGCTATGATCAAATTATGCATCAACAAAATATAAGGTCAGTTTAAATAGTAAGTGGAAATGACCAGAGAGTTAAATATTGATAACGCAAAATAAATTATAAACGTGAAAGCATAGTCATCAGTAACCACAAAATAAATATCACCATAAACATTGACTAACTGGCAGTATATTAAAAATATAGCGTCTAAATAAAGTGCAAATTATAGTGAGGAATGTGACTTGCACTGTGTGCAAAAATATACAACTCATAAAGTGACAATGTGCAACAGTGTATCCAAATAAATACAGCATAAATATAAAGAAACATTCATCACATAAAGTGACAATGTGCAAAAATGCATCCAAACAAATTCAGCATAAGTGTCCCAAAAATTAAATTCAAAGTGCTCCAATATAAAATCCTTCTTTTTTCTAAAGTTGTGACAGTCGGGACGGGACAGGCTGTATATACTGTTATGCCCCGTACACGCGATCGGATTTTCCGATGGAAAATGTGTGATAGGACCTTGTCGTCGGAAATTCCGACCGTGTGTAGACTCCATCACACATTTTCCATCGGATTTTCCGACACACAAAGTTTGAGAGCAGGCTATAAAATTTTCCGACAACAAAATCCGTTGTCGGAAATTCCGATCGTGTGTACACAAATCCGACGGACAAAGTGCCACGCATGCTCAGAATAAATAAAGAGATGAAAGCTATTGGCCACTGCCCCGTTTATAGTCCCGACGTACGTGTTTTACCTCACCGCGTTTAGAACGATCGGATTTTCCGACAACTTTGTGTGACCGTGTGTATGCAAGACAAGTTTGAGCCAACATCCGTCGGAAAAAATCCTAGGATTTTGTTGTCGGAATGTCCGAACAAAGTCCGACCGTGTGTACGGGGCATTAGAGGCTCACGAGTTTGCCGCTCGTTGGATCAAATCGTTGTTTATTCGTTTTATATGTGAGTATGTGAGTACCCTATTCTTTTAATAAAAGCTGTTATTTTAACCAAAACTATATCACACTATTGGGATCCTTCCTGCTTTGTCATCCTCTATATTCCCCTGCACTACACCTGAGGGAACCTTACCCAGGATCTAGGATTGTGAGGGATGCGCTGGAGTCCATAGGTGGATATCTTTAAAGGCTTTTTGGTCATATGCTTTTGCCTTATTACCTTAAGGTAAGGGGCCATTACCCACTTGAGTGTGTGTACACGAAGATGCACATGATGTGATTTATCCTGAGCACTTCACTGCAACAACTGCATGCTAGGACGTTGCTGTCACAACTTTAGAAAAAAGAAGGATTTTATATTGGAGCACTTTGAATTAATTTTTGGGACACTTATGCTGAATTTGTTTGGATGCATTTTTGCACATTGTCACTTTATGTGATGCATGTTTCTTTATATTTATGCTGTATTTATTTGGATACACTGTTGCACATTGTGAGTTGTATATTTTTTCACACAGTGCAAGTCACATTCCTCACTATAATTTGCACTTTATTTAGAGGCTATATTTTTAATATACTGCCAGTTAGTCAATGTTTATGGTGATATTTATTTTGTGGTTACTGATGACTATGCTTTCACGTTTATAATTTATTTTGCGTTATCAATATTTAACTCTCTGATCATTTCCACTTACTATTTAAACTGACCTTATATTTTGTTGATGCATAATTTGATCATAGCCAATTTACATACATACCCTATGTTTTAGTTGGTATATCTAGGATTAGCGCAGCACCACCCATTTATATCAATTTACCTTTAACCACTTGAGCCCCGGACCATTATGCTGCCTAAGGACCAGAGGTCTTTTTCCAATTTGGCACTGCGTTGCTTTAACTGCTAATTGCGCGGTCATGCAATGCTGTACCCAAACGAAATTTGCGTCCTTTTCTTCCCACAAATAGAGCTTTCTTTTGATGGTATTTGATCACCTCTGCAGTTTTTATTTTTTGCGCTATAAACGGAAAAAGACCGAAAATTTTGAAAAAAAATGATATTTTCTACTTTTTGTTATAAAAAAAATCCAATAAACTAAATTTTAGTCATACATTTAGGCCAAAATGTATTCGGCCACATGTCTTTGGTAAAAAAAATGTCAATAAGCATATATTTATTGGTTTGCGCAAAAGTTATAGCGTCTACAAACTAGGGTACATTTTCTGTAATTTACACAGCTTTTAGTTTATGACTGCCTATGTCATTTCTTGAGGTGCTAAAATGGCAGGGCAGTACAAAACCCCCCCAAATGACCCCATTTTGGAAAGTAGACACCCCAAGGAAATTGCTGAGAGGCATGTTGAACCCATTGAATATTTATTTTTTTTGTCCCAAGTGATTGAATAATGACAAAAAAAAAAAAAAAAAATATTTACAAAAAGTTGTCACTAAATGATATATTGCTCACACAGGCCATGGGCCTATGTGGAATTGCAGCCCAAAATACATTCAGCTGCTTCTCCTGAGTACGGGGATACCACATGTCTGGGACTTTTTGGGAGCTTAGCCGCGTACGGGGCCCCGAAAACCAAGCACCGCCTTCAGGATTTCTAAGGGATTTTCTTCACTGCCTATCACAGTTTCGGAGGCCATGGAATGCCTAGGTGGTACAAAACCCCCCCAAATGACCCCATTTTGGAAAGTAGACACCCCAAGCTATTTGCTGAGAGGCATATTGAGTCCATGGAATATTTTATATTTTGACACAAGTTGCGGGAAAGTGACACTTTTTTTTTCTTTTTTTTTTTTTTTGCACAAAGTTGTCACTAAATGATATATTGCTCACACAGGCCATGGGCATATGTGGAATTGCACCCCAAAATACATTTAGCTGCTTCTCCTGAGTATGGGGATACCACATGTGTGGGACTTTTTGGGAGCCTAGCCGCGTACGGGGCCCCGAAAACCAAGCACCGCCTTCAGGATTTCTAAGGGTGAAAATTTTTGATTTCACTCTTCACTGCCTATCACAGTTTCGGAGGCCATGGAATGCCCAGGTGGCACAAAACCCCCCCCCAAATGACCCCATTTTGGAAAGTAGACACCCCAAGCTATTTGCTGAGAGGCATGGTGAGTATTTTGCAGCTCTCATTTGTTTTTGAAAATGAAGAAAGACAAGAAAAAACTTTTTTTTTTTTCTTTTTTCAACTTTCAAATCTTTGTGACAAAAAGTGAGGTCTGCAAAATACTCACTATACCTCTCAGCAAATAGCTTTGGGTGTCTACTTTCCAAAATGGGGTCATTTGGGGGGGTTTTGTGCCACCTGGGATTTCCATGGCCTCCGAAACTGTGATAGGCAGTGAAGAGTGAAATCAAAAATTCACGCCCTTAGAAAGCCTGAAGGCGGTGCTTGGTTTTCGGGGTCCCGTACGCGGTTAGGCTCCCAAAAAGTCTCACACATGTGGTATCCCCGTACTCAGGAGAAGCAGCAGAATGTATTTTGGGGTGTAATTTCTCATATTCCCATGGCATGTTTGAGCAATATATCATTTAGTGACAACTTTGTGCAAAAAAAAAAAAAAAAATTGTCTCTTTCCCGCAACTTGTGTCGCAATATAAAATATTCCATGGACTCGACATGCCTCTCAGCAAATAGCTTGGGGTGTCTACTTTCCAAAATGGGGTCATTTGGGGGGGTTTTGAACTGTCCTGGCATTTTATGCACAACATTTAGAAGCTTATGTCACACATCACCAACTCTTCTAACCACTTGAAGACAAAGCCCTTTCTGACACTCATTGTTTACATGAAAAAGTTAATTTTTTTTGCAAAAAAATTACTTTGAACCCCCAAACATTATATATTTTTTTAAGGGCAAATGCCCTACAAATTAAAATGGTGGGTGTTTCATTTTTTTTTTTTCACACAGTATTTGCGCAGCGATTTTTCAAACGCATTTTTTGGGGAAAAAACACACTTTTTTAAATTTTAATGCACTAAAACACACTATATTGCCCAAATGTTTGATGAAATAAAAAAGATGATCTTAGGCCGAGTACATGGATACCAAACATGACATGCTTTAAAATTGCGCACAAACGTGCAGTGGCAACAAAATAAATACATTTTTAAAAGCCTTTAAAAGCCTTTACAGGTTACCACTTTAGATTTACAGAGGAGGTCTACTGCAAAAATTACTGCCCTCGATCTGACCTTCGCGGCGATACCTCACATGCATGGTGCAATTGCTGTTTACGTTTGACGACAGACCGCCGCTTGCGTTCGCCTTAGCGCGAGAGCAGGGGGCGACAGGGGTGCTTTTTTTTTTTTTTTTTTCCTTTATTATTTTTTTTGCTTTTTTATCTTATTTTTAAACTGTTCCTTTCATTTTTTTTTTTTTTTTAATCATTTTTATTGTTATCTTGGGGAATGTAAATATCCCCTATGATAGCAATAGGTAGTAACAGGTACTCTTTTTTGAAAAAATTGGCGTCTATTAGACCCTAGATCTCTCCTCTGCCCTCAAAGCATCTGATGACATCAAGATCGGTGTGATAAAATGCTTCCCCAATTTCCCAATGGCGCTATTTACATCCGGCGAAATCTAAGTCATAAAATGCTCGTAGCTTCCGGTTTCTTAGGCCATAGAGATGTTTGGAGCCACTCTGGTCTCTGATCAGCTCTATGGTCAGCTGGCTGAATCACCGGCTGCATTCTCAGGTTCCCTGTTGAGACAGGAGAGCCAGAGAAAAACACGGAAGACGGTGGGGGGGGGGCTTTCCCTCCCACGGCTTGTAAAAGCAGTCTAGAGGCTAATTAGCCACTAGGATTGCTTTTACATGAAAGCCGACCGCTGGCTGAAAAGAATGATACCAAGATGATACCTAAACCTGCAGGCATCATTCTGGTATAACCATTCAAAGTCGTGAATGGCGTACCTGAAGACAAAAAAATGGTTAACAATAAAGCACAGTAAACGGTAAAGTATAAAAAATTGCATACCTGAAAAGCAAACATGATAAAACATAATAACAATAAAACATTGCAGAATAGAATACAGTAAAAAAGAGCAGAACAAGAGAGAGAGAATAGAGAGAGAGAGAACAATAAAACGACAACTATTTTTTTTTATTTTATATTTTTTTTTTTTTTTTTTTACACTTTTTTTGTAACTAACTTTTATAACGGTAACCGGTTCCAGGTTCGGGTCTCTCAAAATGCGATGGCATCTTGGGAGACCCTGTGAAAGTGTGCCTAGTCTGTGCAATGCTGTTCCCTACGCTAATACTCAACTAGTGAATGGTAGCGTTCAAAACATTCACCAATGCAAAGACCAGGATTGTCAGGACAGGAGGGACAATAATAGCGGGTGTCACGCCTATATTCGCGCTTGCTGCAGACATGACATCTTTTTTGGGGGTTCGTTGGGTAGGGTTACTCGGGAGGACATAAAGAAAATGCCTCTCATGCAGCCGACTGCATTTGGTTGGGGATGTGAATGGGGGGAAGTACAGGCGCTGCAGAAGTGGTGGGTTCCCAATTAGGATTGGCGAATGCAGCAGGAAGGGCACTATGGGCACGACGGGCCTGTGTTTGTCTTCTTGGTGGCAGCGGGACACTACTTGTGCTTGCCACCTCACCAGCTTGAACTGCACTTATGGGACTCGCCACGTCACCAAGTGTTACTGCAGTGCTGGTTTGACTACGACCGGGGTGTACTAGGCCGCTGGCGCTTGCCAGTTCAATAAAAAGCTACCAAAAAAACTGTTAGCGATCGCCGGGATCAGGCCTGACTCTGCGAATGCTGCAGTTATGCGTTAAGTGTTTTGTAAGTGACAGTGATCGATCGATACTGCACTTGGGTGGGCTGGGCTGGGCCGGGCGGAGGGGCAAAACGCAGGTGCTAGCAGGTATCTGGGCTGATCCCGCTGACACTGCGTTTTTGGGAACCCTAAACTGCTGGGGACGCTAGTATAGATCTGATCGGATCAGATATTGATCCGATCAGATACTATACCACTAAGGGAGCTGTACGGTGCGTGCGTGGGTGTTAGCGCTACTGGCGCTAACCTGACGCTGCCTGGGGCTGGTGCTTGCCAGCTCACCAAAATGCTACCAAAAAAACTGTTAGCGATCGCAGGGATCAGGCCTGACTCTGCGAACGCTGCAGTTATGCGTTTAGTGTTTTGTAAGTGACAGTGATCGATCGATACTGCACTTGGGCTGGGCGGAGGGGCAAAAGCAGGTGCTAGCAGGTATCTGGGCTGATCCTGCTAACACTGTGTTTTTGGGAACCCTAAACTGCTGGGGACGCTAGTATAGATCTGATCGGATCAGATATTGATCCGATCAGATACTATACCACTAAGGGAGGCGTATGCTGCGTGCGTGGGTGTTAGCGGGACTGACGCTAATCTGACGCTGCCTGGGGCGACGCATATCACCGCCGGGCGATTAGGGGGCTAAACCTTTATTCGGTAATAAACGGCGGGTGCCCTGACACTATAAAAAATAAACAAACTAACCAGCGTCACCCGTAACAGTTATACGGTGATCAGTGGTGAAAGGGTTAACTAGGGGGCCATCAAGGGGTTAAAACATTTATTCGGTAGTATATGGGGGTCCCTGTCGCTATAAAACGCTGACGGCGAACCTAAATATTTAGGTCCCTAACTAGCGTCACCAGCGACACTAATACAGCGATCAGAAAAATGATCGCTTAGCGACACTGGTGACAGGGGGTGATCAAGGGGTTAAAACTTTATTAGGGGGGGTTAGGGGGGTATCCTAGACCTACAGGGGGGTAATACTAACTGTCCCAACACTGTAACTGTCACAAACTGACACCAATGCAGTAATCAGAAAAAAAAAAACAAAAAAACAAAAAAACTGCTGGTGTCAGTTTGTGACGGGGGGGGTGATTGGGGGGGGATCGGGGGGCGATCGGGGGGGGGATCGGGGTGTTTAGTGTGCCTGGCATGTTCTACTGTGTGTGTATGTGTTGTGCACTCACATACCTGTCTTCTCTCCTCGGGCCGGAACGGAAATTACCGAGCCGAGGAGAGATGACATCATTTCCTTTGCTGCTGTTTAGCATACAGCAGCAAAGGAATGATGTGATTGGCCGGCGGCGATCGCGAGGGGGGGGCCACGAACGGATGGCCTCCCCCTCACCTCTGATCGCCGCTGGACAAAAGACGACCGCCTCGGGCACCGGAGGAAGGCAAATCACGTATATGTACGTGATTTTGCCTGTCCATGCCACCTTGCCGACGTAAATCGGCGTGAGGCGGTCGTCAAGTGGTTAAGGTCAGGTGTGTACCCGATTCGGTGCAGGCAGCTTTTCCCATTTAGCTATCTACATACCTGATAGCGTGGGAATAACCTCACTACTCAAGTGTGGAAGGAAGACTGGAGAGTGCTGGCCTGGGTTCAGTCTGACCTGACAGAAAATGCAGTCTGTCATAGTACCACAGCCTGGGGATATAAATGTCATCTGCAGCTCCTGATCTCTGGGAATCCTGGACCTTCTTGCACTCCCTTAGATAAGTGCTCCTCATGCCACCAATTAGGATCTTCAAATAGGTGATGTCTGCCTTGGGGATCACCGGCTTCACAAATTCCAGCAATTGATCCAGCGCTGCCTTCCTCTTTGTTTGGTTCTTATAATCAGGGTGGTTTACCTGCCACAGACAAGGCAGCTCCCTGAACATATCTATGAAGATTGGCATAAAGTCCTGATCATTGACTAGATTAATTTTCACTGCAAGACACAACACCAGACAAACTCTAATGTTAGCCTAAAGTCTTATAAAACTGTCTAAATACAGGTCTTAATCTAGAAGCAGTATAGGCCCAAATTTAAATCTTACCTTCGATATCACGATCGGCGCCTCCGATACTCCTTCCTCCGCTCACAGATCGTAGTACTACGCACGCGTGTTACGCTTTATATACACTGCGCATGCGTGAAACTCCGCCCTCCCCTGACATTCTTTCTAGTCTATTCCCCGCCCCTTCTCGTTCGGCGCAGTGGGGGAAGAGCACATGGCGGAGACAGAGCAGGTGCGTGCTAATTACAGCAACAAGGAGGAGGAGGAAAGCCCGAAGCCAGAAACGTCCCGATCCCGGAAGAGACGATTTAAGGCCTGAAATATGTCCTTTGGGGAGATGTTGGAGATGGTCGACATAATGAAGAGGGCCGACTATGACGGGAAGTATAGACCTTACCCCAACCCCAATGTCAGAAAGGCCAAAATCATGGCAAAAGTGGTCAAAAGTCTGCAGAAGAATTTCGGGGTACGATGATCCAACTCAGGAAGCAGTGGTCGGACCTCAAATTAAGGGAGCACGAGTAGTACAGAAGGATCAGGAGAGTGCTGCAAAAAAGTAAGTAGTTGTGCTGTGTTCCTATTCTTTATTTTTCTAATGTTCGTGCTGCTCCATGTGCTTTTCTTCACTGTTGTACAGTTTAAAATGGCAACTTTCATGTTCATGGGCACATTGTTCGTTCGTATGAAACATTGTTCGTTCGGCATAGAAAACACCATTGTTTTGGCCATATGCATTTAAATACATTTTTGCTAGCCTACTTCTCTTAAAATAATTTTGGAGTCTAGATGGGTTAGTAACTAGAATGTAATGCAAACTAGATTCTGTGTAAGGAGAGGACACTCAGCAGCTGTTTACACATCTGGACGCTGGAGCACTAGTGTGGGACACCAGAACACCCTTTTTATTAGGGGGCCCCACACAGGTGCTCCAGTGTATACTATAGGGGTGTCTCCATCTGAGAAGCTTGTACAAAACAGGTAAGTTTGCAAGCTTGACAAAGTCAAAAAATATTTCTTCATCTTGGAACGCTGCCAAAACAGACAATTGTACCCCACTTCCAACAAATGTTTCATATTCCTATTTCTGCCATCAAATATCTGTGTGCTAAGTATACCTATTTTTTTTACATAGGGGAGAAAAGACTCAGAGGACACCACTTATCAGAAGAGACAACAGACCCCCCACCTCATGAAGAAGGTGAAATCCCCCAAAGCCAACAGGAGAAGGAGGAAGGAGACGTGGTGGAAATTGTCACCACAACAGGTGAGTGTCTGCAACCACAGGCTCAGGTAAGAGATGGATGCCGGCATATTTATAATACATGGTGTGTTTTTGTTTTTATATTTTTAGGTGATCGTGATGTTGTGGATCCAGGTCATTTCACCAGTGAAAGTGCACAGATCCTGATCGGGGACATCATGGGGTGTAATAGGGACTTGGAAAACATCCAGAAAAACATCAATGATGTTAAAAACAAAATGAAGAACATCATTGATGTTTTAGGGAGAGTTTAAAACACCTCCAAATCCCTGATTTTTTGTGGTATTTGTAATGGAAGAATTTTTTACATTTTTTGCCATTTTATAAAAAAGCCAGATTTTGAAGATGCACACAGTGTGTCAGCATGTGCTATCTGCCATCACAGGACATCAATGTAGGCGTTTTGGGGGTGCAACCCCTTCCTCAATAATAAAGTAGCTGAGAGGAAGGGGTTGCATTTCCAAAACACGTCCCTTGATCCCCCGTGATGGCAGCTAGCACATGTTGACATTCGGCAATTTGTGTGCATCTTCAAAATTTGGCTTTTCCAGGGGTGACTTCACCACATCTGAACGCAATATCAAACACAGTTTATAAATACTCATGTCTGATATTGCCTTCAATTTCTACAAAAGTTGAACTTTGTAAGTTCCAGATTTGTGTATTTCTTGTTTGTTTGAATCATGCCTGTTTTACCTTAAATGGACATTTCTACTTTTATTAATGTGACCCAAAAAAATGTTATACAACAAACATATTGGTTTGTTTTAAAAACCTTTTATAAATGCACATGTGATTGTGCTGGTATTAAAAAGATTTATACTCAAGAATGTGTGGATTATTGTTTCAATGCTCCTAAAATTTTGTTGTGGTAAAATTGTTGTTTTCAGTGACAATGGGGGTTATTTCCTAAGGGCAAATCCACTTTGCACTACAAGTGCAGTTTCAGTGCAGGCTCAAGTGCACTTGTAGTGCAAAGTGTATTTTCCTTTAGTAAATAACACCTTTTTAATGTTACACAATCACAACATTTTCAGGACTCCCCACATTTCTGTCAGGGTCAGCTAAAAGAAACACAAGCAGTAAATGTCACCAAAGATTTTAGTAGTTAAAATTATTTTTTTATTTTAAAAATGTATCAGACATTGTCTGGCATATTGATGGCCCCCCTGTGACAGACCTAGCCGGGAGAGAGACTTTTGGAGGGGATTGTATACTAGCCTCTTGCCGATTGATCGTGGGCCCTTGCATTTGGGGGAATGGTGCTCTTTGTGAGCTGTATGCCTGGGGACCCTTGAGGTGGTATTACTGTGGATTCGGGTCCTGGTCTCCCAGGACACACAGACTCTGGGGACCCTGGATTTGCCATATTGGAATAGTGACTGATTCATACCGTTGGGACTCCTACTGTTAAATGCTAATGTCATCAATTCCAGCTACCTGTCTGTTGTCTGCTAAAATGTGTATTGTAAATAAGTCTCTAGTATGGGATCTAAGAGTCATTAGATCCCCATTGTGGTTTGTGTTTAATTAACTCTGCTATTGTGATAATGTTGATTGGGGGTTCTAAGCTACAAGACGGCCAGTCTGGCCTAAAGGTCATGTCTGAGTCATCTAGGCTGTCTAAAGGGATTAGTTAATTAGCCCATGTTAATTAGGTTAATTAGGTTACAGTTAGAGTAATATGAGTCTGCACCTCCTCTTTTATTGTATAAATAAGGCTGTATTCCTGTCAATAAAGATAGATTCCTGGTTGAACTTACATACAGCCTGCCTGGTGTTTGTTCTGAGCTATCACAACTGGGTTAGAACGGCACATAGCTGAAGTTCTAATCCCGGAGCATTGGATGACCGAACCATCAGATGTTGCAATCTGATTCAATAGCTGCAGAGGAGTGTCGCGAGAGTGGAACCGAGCAAGCAAGGGGCTCGTTACACCCCCTACCCGCAAAGTAATCAAGCTATCTAAGACGGACCTCGCGGGCACTCAGGGGGGGGCAAGCCAGGACGGCCAGCCTCAAGCGCTGTCAGGGTTGGTTCATTTACTTGAATTCCGGCCTCAGGCCCAACTAAGGCAGCATAGTTGGCAGAATTTCGCCTTAAAAAGTTGTGGAGAAGACAGCACGCCAGGATGATATGATTCAGTTTATACTCCGCCATGTGTATGGGTGTAAGAAATAGGCGGAACTGGCTGGCCATGATTCCAAACTCTTCTGGCTCTGGCCAGCCGGTAATTAAAAACCCTCTGGTCCGGGGTGAGGGTCCTCATAGGGAATGGCCACATAAGATGGTCCCCCAGCGCAAACGCTTCATCCGCAACGAAGACGAATGGGAGTCCTTCCACATTGTCTTCTGGAGATGGCAAGTCCAAGCTGCCATTCTGGTGACGCCTGTAAAACTCCGTCTGGCGATGACTCCACCATCGGACATCCGGCCATTCTTCCCCACGTCCACATACAGGAACTCATAAGTAGCCGACACCACTGCCAACATCACAATACTATTGAATCCCTTGTAGTTGTAATAGTATGACCCCGAGTTGGGTGGAGGGATGATGTGGACGTGTTTCCCATCAATTGCCCCTCCGCAGTTAGGAAAGTCCCACCACTGGGCAAAGTGGGAGGCCACAGTCTGCCATTCCTGTGGCGTGGAAGGAAACTGTGGAGTAAAATAAGAAAAAGAAATTAATCATTTTGCACATAAACATGGAAAGCAGATTAGACACAAACGCTCTTGGCCAACATCAGTATAACATTTATTTTAGGGAGTATTTAAAGACCAAGTTTTAAGGTCCACCTATCAGATACCCCCCCCCCGTCCCCGTCATGGGCCATTTGTAAAAATTTATGGGGGGGATGTTTTGGACAGGTAACCCCCTCCACTTCATTGAGCGATGAATGCCTAAATAATTGTATTACTTTGGCCAGCCCCTCCTTACTTTACACTATTGGCAGCCCACTGGACAGGTAAGAAATGAGTTAGCAGTTGGGGTTAGGGAGGGTTCCAAATGATTTGGGGACACAAAAAAATGCCTCTGGCACTCTGCCTGAATTTCAAACACACATCACAATTTTCTACATTTTATGGGGTTTTTAGGGTAAAGCACTACTATGGAGCTGACAAAATACATTGCTAATTGAGTAGACGAGGTGGATATAGGGCCAGGAGAGCATGCTGGGGAGGTAAGTGAAGGCAAATATGTATGAAGGACAAAAAAAAAAAATTCCAGCATGTATGAGGACAAAGGGGACATTCACAGCATATTACAAGCATGGTAATTAGGGAATGAGGAAAGAAAAAACAATATATTAAAAAACATTCTAGACAATAAAATTTGTTATAAAAGCATAAAAATCTTACCTTAATATACTCCTTCTGCAGGACCTGGATGATGGCAGAACAGGTCTCTGGGATAATGATTCCCAGAGCCTGGGGGGAGATGCCTGTTGAGAACTTGAGGTCCTGTAGGCTTCTCCTCGTCGCCAAGTACCGCAGGGTGGCGATGAGCCTCTGCTCCGGAGTGATGGCTTGCCTCATGCAGTTATCCTGCCTGCTGATATAAGGGGTCAGCAAAGCCAACAAACGGTGAAATACGGGGTCCGTCATCCGGAGAAAGTTCCTGAAATCGTCAGGATTATTCTCCCGGATCTCACGGAGCAAAGGCATGTGACAGAATTGGTCACACTGGAGCAACCAATTCTTGGTCCATGAACTCCTCCCCACCCTGTTCATGGACTGGACTTATGTCAAGGTAAGGACCCCAACACCAAGCCCCCGCACAGCACGAACTCTACGAGCAGTACGTATACACAACATGGCTAGAAAACGGTCGGCTGCTCAGAACGAAGTAACAGAACGCACTGAAGAACAGCAAGGCCTTTGAAGAGCGACCTGAAAAACAGCAACGAACGGACAAGAACGCACTGAATAATCAAATACGAACTCACTGCACGCACTGAAGACCAGATACAAACCCACAAGCACAAACTGAACAGCAGAAAATGATCTGAAAACCACGAGTCTGAAAAAGTGCGAATCGTCTCTCACCAAACTTTTACTAACACGAGATTAGCAAAAGGAGCCCAAAGGGTGCCGCGCTTGGGCTCCCATAATGTCGCAGTCATGATAAAAATGGCAGATCGCCACCATTACTAGTAAAAAAAAATAATAATAATAATGCTATAAATCTATCCCCTATTTTGTAGACGCTATAACTTTTGCGCAAACCTATCAATATACGCTTATTGTGATTTTTTTTTACCAAAAATATGTAGAAGAATACATATCGGCCTAAACTGAGAAAAAATGTGCTTTTTTTTAAAAAAATGGGGATATTTATTATAGCAAAATGTACAAAATATTGTGTTTTTTTTTCAAAATTGTTGCTCTTTTTTTGTTTATAGCGCAAAAAATAAAAACCGCAGAGATGATCAAATACCACCAAAAGAAAGCTCTATGTGTGGGAAAAAAAGGACGTCAATTTTGTTTGGGTACAATGTCGCACGACCACGCAATTGTCAGTTAAAGCGAAGCAGTGCCGAATCGCAAAAAGTGCTCTGGTCAGGAAGGGGGTAAAATCTGGGGCTAAAGTGGTTAAACAACACTCTTATGAGTGCCAATATGGAGACACGAGGAACAAGGAAAGCATGCAAAATGTTGCTGTGTTTGCTTTTTAAAAAAAAAATTATACTGTGTGTATGTATGTATGTGTATGTGTATATATATATATATATATATATATATATATATATATATATATATATATAGTGTTTTTATTGGGTTGGCAAGTGGCTTATGAGCTCTAGTGTTATTATAGGAACTTCAGAATTTACTGATTAATTAAACACCTAAAAGAGGAAGCATTTCAAAGTCAGCAACTGTCTGCTAAAATTAATTTAATTAGGAAGCAATATAGCAGCGACTTTTTGCCATTTGTAAGTAGCAATAATGCCTTCTTCTACCTAAGGCCACAGGCATAATAAAATGTGCCAAGGAGGACTTTCTAGTTTCAGCAATATTCCTTGTTAGACGTTGCTTAAATAACATGGGGGGGTTAATTTCACAGTAATTTACATTTCAACATCATTCCCTGCCAGGTGATAAATTTGCTATTTTCAAATTAGCTTTGAATTACTGCAGTCTAATATATTAGAAAGTAATTCTATGACATGAAAGTAATTTTCACAAGTGACACTAAACTATAACTTGAAAATTAAAATTCACCTTGGTTTATAACACATTTCCCTGAACAAAGAAAGTTACAGTAAAAAATTCCATAGTCAGTATGATAGGGTGCTACAAGAAGATGTGAGCAGTGTAAAAAAATGATTTTGTGCATTTAGCTCTATACACAGTTTTACTTGTATAATTAAATCTTTCCTGTCACTGTACGTCCCTAGGTAACTAATTCCTATAGTCCCATTGTGTTCTCATTAATTTCATTATCCAATTTTTCTATGTTGTAAATAACAATCATTTTTAGTTAAAGAATGGCTTTTTGTGTGTTTTTCTTTTAATGAAATTCTGTCACAATGTTACAGTGTTACAGTGCTAACGCATTTATATGTTGTTTACTTTTACAGGAAATGGTTATATTTCACTTGACAAAAATGTTTTATTCAAGGTTCGAAAACTAGTAAGGTGGTAAAAAGGTAAAATAAATAGAAAAATCGTAAAACAATTTGAGATGCTATATTGAAAAATATAGGACTTATACTCTATAGGACTGCTTGTTACCTATAGAGTAGAGAGAGACTTTGCCATGTACTGTACATTAAGATAGGTCTCCAAAGAAGTCTGACAGTCAACTGTAAAATGCATTTATTTAATGTATTTATTTATGTCAAAGTCACACCCAGGCATTAGGCCAACTGTCAAACACAAGGTGTTGTTTACCTCTTGCAGTGTGACTATTACTGCTTCTATGTGGGAAAAACTAAAATGGAATTCTGGCAGAGAGCATACCGTCACATTATCAGTATGCAATCATGCAATCCAGACCTGCCTTTGGGACGACACGTCACCCAATTCCATGGCGGCTCTTTCCCACGAGTGAAATTTCTGATATTAGATAGAGTACATTCTGGTCTAAGAGGTGGGGACTGGAACAAAATATTGCTGCAACGCTGGATTTTCAGACAAAATGCCACCAACTTTCCTGGCCTCAATGGGATGATATCCTACAAGCCCTTCCTGGAGGGATTTGTCTTGGGGGGGGCCCAGAGAATGAATAGTCCCTTTTTCGGTTTGATTTTTTATGCCCTATCCACTCACGCTCCCATTGCTAACTCTTTAAACTGAGTTTAACATCCGTTCTGTGTGGCATTGCTATTCCTTGTTAGGTTATGTGGCTTTGAGCTCATCTCATCGTGGCCACGCACAGTATATGATTATCATGTTTAAGATGTTATGATCTGAAATGTTTATTTACATGGCCAACATACTGACCCCATGTATGAGGTATCACTGCATGATAAACCATTACTGTTTTCTTTTTTCTTTTTCATTTTCCCTTCTCTTCCTTTTTACATTCTCTTTTTCTTTTTTCTCACTCTCCTCTTTTCATTAACTATTTCTTCTATTGCTGGGATTCCTGCCATCTGACATCATTGGATGCATTCGTTATAAGTCCTTTTTTCTATTTTTTCTATGCTTTCTAGATGGTCGGTTTGTAATCTTTAAAGCCATTTTTTCTCCACAGCTATCACTATGTCCCATCCCCTGGTATTTTGATTTGTTCTCTCCCATCTGGCGCACCCCTCTGAGGGCCGGTGACGAAGGTCTATTTGGGTTCTGGTGTGTGGGGATTCCCTGTATGCCCTTGGACCACATGTGCGTCAGTGGCTCAGGGAGGGCCATTTAGCATGATTGGAGGAACAGCATATGATGACATTAATGCCCACACCCCCTTTCTATTATGGCCGCTAGATAAAAACGTCCAGGTTAGTCATGCTCCTTGCTTTACCTTGGAGACAAAGGATATTACTGCACAGATCACATATACAAAGTAGGATATATTCCATGGATACTTAGGGCCTGTTTGATATCCAAGAAGCGTTGCATCAATGGGATACATTTCTCCTTACAAATGTCTATTATTTTTGTTTTAAGGTCTGGCTGTTTTTGTTCAGCCACTTCCTCTGTATTTAGTAAGAGGCATGGTGAGTTTTTTGAAGTTGTAATTTTTTCCCACAATTCTTTGCAAAATCAAGATTTTTCTTTTTTTCTTTTTTTTCCACAAAATTGTCATATTAGCAGGTTGTTTCTCACACACAGCATATGCATACCACAAATTACACCCCAAAACACATTCTGCTACTCTTCCTAAGTATGGTGATATTACATGTGTGAGACTTTTACACAGCGTGGCCACATACAGAGGCCCAACATGCAGGGAGCACCATCAGGCGTTCTAGGAGCGTAAATTACACATCTAATTTCCTGACTACCTCTTGCACCTTTGAAGGCCCTGGAGCACCAGGACAATGGAAACACCCCAAAAATGACCCCATTTTGGAAAGAAAACAACCCAACGTATAATTTATGAGGCATAATGAGTCTTTTGAACATGTCATTTTTTTCTACAAGTTTTTGGAAAATGTGGAAAGAAAATGAAAATGCTTTTTTTTTACACAAAGTTGTCAATTTATACAATATTTCTAACACATGGCATGTACATACCAAAAAAACAAAAAACAAAATAAATTCTCCTACTCCTCCTGAGTATGGTGATACGACATGTGTGAGACTTTTCTACAGCCTGGCCACATACAGAGGCCCAACATACATTACACTTTTGTGAGGCACTGTAGTGGCATGGATGAGAACTGATGTGGCATGGATGAGCATGAATGGGGATGGATGAGCCATGGATGGGGATGCCTGAACATGGTTGAGCCATAAATGTGGATGGCTGAGTATGGATAGGATGACTGAGCATGAATGAGTATGGCTGGGTATGGCTGAGTATGGATGGGATGGCTGAGTATGGCTGGGTATGGCTGAGTACAGCTGAGTATGGCTGGGTAAAAGGGCAGTAATTAACTAGCTGAAACCAATTGGCCTGCCCTTTCAGGATGCTTTAAGAGGGATTAAAAAAAAGGAACACCCTTTCAAAGTACCAATGCCAATTTGCTGACAGGCACGAGGGAGTGTCAGAATGGAGGTGTCATGGTTGAAAACAAATTAAAGGTGTACTTTAATCATTTGCTGACATTCACTGAATGGAACATAGTACAAGATTCTTTAAAGTATATAATTTAGGGCCATTTAAACCAGAGCACTGATAAACTTGCATAGATGTGATGCGGTGCTGAATGGCACCCGAACTCACCTAAAAGCTTTGTGGTGTGCACAACGCATGCACAATAAGCTGCATGCATGAGTTTTGGTCCATTGGGTTGTGTTAAACAGCTCATCTAAATGTTTTTTTTCCACCATATTTAAATTGTTATAAACACAATAAAATGCAATAAAAGACATCTTATTGGAAATACAGGGAGAAATATTACATTTGTTAAAATACCAACTTTACAAAAAATAGTATTTTAACCAGTTCCGAACCAGCCACCGCAGTTATACTGTGGCAGGTTGGCTCGGCTGGGCCAAGCATCGTAGCTATACATCGGGCGTGCGGCCGTCTAGGATTCGCTTCAGAACCGATCAGTCTCCAGGCTCAGGCCAATGATTTCTGGCCTGGACCTGGTGATCGGTTCTGGCGACTGAAATCCTTCCCCTGCCTGTAAGTGTAAACACAGGCAGGGGAAGTGATGTCATCTCCCCTCGTGGAACTCTTTTCCGTTCCAGAGAGAGGAGAGATGACATCTCACAGTAAGTTGCACCAACACTACACTAACACCAGTTCTTTGATCACTGTACTGGTGTCATTTGTGACAGTAATCAGTGTTAGGGTACTTAGTAGTAGCCCCAGGTAGGTCTAGGGACCCCCTTAACCTCATAATACAGGTTTAACCCCTTGATCACCCCCCAGTCAACCCTTTCACCCCCTGTCACCAGTGATCACTGTATTGGTGTTACGGGTGATTCTGGTTAGTTTGTTTTTTTAAGCGCCAGGACACCCGCCGTATATTACCTAATAAAGGTTTAACCCCCCCCCTGATCACCCGGCGGGTGACATCGGTTAGGTTTTAGCGTCAGTTAGGGACCACATTGCTCCAAGCAGCCTCAGATTAGTGTCAGTAGCGCTAACACCCACGCACGCACCATACACCTCCCTTAGTAGTATAGTGTCTGAACGGATCAATATCTTTGATCTGATCGGATCTATACTAGCATCCCCCGAAGTTTAGGGTTCCTAAAAATGCAGCGTTAGCGGGATCAGCCCAGATACCTGCTAGCATCTGCGTTTAGCCCCTCCACCCAGCCCAGTCCACCCAGGTGCAGTATCAATCGATCACTGTCACTTACAAAACAAAGAACACATAACTGCAGTGTTCACAGTTAGGCCTGATCCCTGCGGACGCTAACAGTTTTTTAGAGGCCAAAATGTCCAATCGAAGGTACACTAGTGAAGAGGCCTACAAGTTTCTGAGCATGACAGATGAGAGTGAAGAGGAAGTCACCCATCTGTCAGATTCAGGCTCAGAATATAAACCTGTAGACAGCAAGGGCACCCTGACAGAAAGCTCTGACGATGGAGTAGTGGTCCCTGCCAAGGTCAGGCGTACCCGACCCCGTTCTTCTGCTGTTGTTGAGGTGCAAGAACCGCAGGGCTCTCGTATGTAGCAGAGAGCCAATACTAGTGCAGCTCATCCTTCTGGCGAACTGGGAAGCACCAGCGGCCTAGTATATCCTGGTCGTACATCCAGCACTACAGTAACACTTGGTGATTTGGTAAGTCCCATAAGTGCAGTTCAAGCTTGTGAGGTGGCTAGTACAAGTAGAGTCCCACAGCCACCAAGAAGACAAACACAGGCCCGTCAAGCCTATAATGCCCTTCCCGCTGCATTTACCCATCCTGATTAGCAGCCCACCACTTCTGCAACGCCCGAACTCCCCCATTCACTGGCCAACCCGGAAATTCAGGTGGAAACAGTTGATTTTACGTCACTTGATTTTTATTCGCTGTTTTTCACAGAAGATCTCTATAGATTTGTTGTGGATCAAAGCAATTTATATGCTAGTCAATTCATCACCGCTAATCCCCAGTTCGCCCTTGCCAGAGATTGGGAACCTATTACGGTTTCCCTTGGGCATAGTTAAAAAAAAGTGAGTTGCGGTCATATTGTCCACTGACCCAATTCACCACATGCCCCTGTTCTCTATTTGCATGACCAGGACACGATACGAGCAGATCTTGGGGTTCATGCATTTTAATGACAATGAACTCTGTCGTCCTCGGAGTCACCCTGGATTTGATTGACTCCACAAAATGCGCCCCCTCGTAAACCACTTCAACCAACAGTTTGCAGCCTTATTTACTCCCAATCAAGTTGTCTGCATTGATGAGGCCCTGATTACGTTTTCTGGCCGCTTGTCTTTAAAACAGTATCTTCCCAGCAAGCGTGCCAGATATAGGGTTAAGATGTATAAGCTCTATGACAGGGCAACAGGCTATACATATAGTTTTATGGTTTAGGAGGGAATAGTTAGTCACGTGGAGCCCGAGAACTGCCCAGAATACATAGGGAGCGCTGGTAAGATTGTGTGGGACTTGGTGTCACCCTTATTCAGAAAGTGGTACTACTTGTACGTGGACAATTATTACATAAGCATGCCTCTTTTTAGTCACCTTTTTGATCGTGGAATTGGTGCATGTAGCACTGTGCGATCTAATTGCTGGGGCTTCCCCCAGCGGCTCGTGGAGTCCCGACTTAGATGGGGGAGAGAGACTGCTTGAAATGTAATAATTTGTTAGCAGTAAAGTGGAGGGATACACTGAATGTTTTTGTTCTGTCCTCCCTTCACACAAATATGACTGCCCAAATTCCTACGGCGACTGGTGTTGTGGAGAAACCCCTCTGTGTCCATGAATACAACCTTAACATGGAAGGGGTGCAGCTCAATGACCAGTTGTTGGCGCCAAACCTAATTGCCGTAAGGCCAGACGCTGGTACAAAAAAGTGTCTGTATATTTATTCCATTTGGCTCTGCTGAATGCTTATATGCTATACAAAGCTTCAGGACAAACTGGATCCTTCCTTAAATTGCAGGAAGAGATCATCACAGCCTTTCTGTTTCCAGACGGTGCTATGCCCCACCTTCCCAACGCAAATGCATTGAGCTGGCTGCATGAAAGGCATTATCCGTATGTCCTCCCTGGTACCCCTGCCCACAGAACACCCCAAAGAAGATGTAATGTCTGCAGCAAACATGGCTTTAGGCGTTACACCCGCTTTTATTGTCTCTCCTGTCCTGACCAACCTGGTCTCTGCATCAGTGACTGTTTCAAACGCTACCACACACTAGTGGAGTATTAGCGTAGGGTACAGCATTGCACAGTCCTAGGGCACACTTACACAGGGTCTCAAAAGATGAGATGGCCATCACATTTTAAGAGACCCTAATCTGGAACGTTTACAGTTTATATAAAAGTGCAAAAAAATAAAATATAAAAAAAACACAAACAATTAAATAAAATAAAAAAGACAAAAATAGTTCTCTCTCTGTTGTTCTTTCTCTTATGTTCGCTCTCTATTGTCCGCTCTCTATCGTTCTCTCCCTATTGTTACTGAATCTTAGAACTGTATTGTTTTATTTTTACTGTGTTTTATTGTATTTGCTTTGCAGGTATAGTATGTCTTACTGATATACTGTAATGTTACTTTGTTTTATTGTTAACCATTATTTGCTTAGCAGGTACGCCATTCAGCTGCAGCACAGGTTTATTTATTCTGACAGCAACAGCGTTTGATCCCAGCCGTGTCTCTAGCACTGTAGGAGGTGATTTCACCACCACAGCTAAAAAAAAGAGCATATATGCTGAAGCATGGGGGCAGGGGTGGAGGAGCGATTTGCTCCTAACATTAGGGGCGGATTGCCCCCATGCTTTGGCATATATTTTTTAGGCAGGGATTGCGTTAAAAAATCAAGTTGTTTTATTGAGTTTATGTTTTATCATTACCATTGTTTGCTTTTCAGGTATGCCATTCAGCTGCAGCACTGATTTATTTATCTTGACAGCAACAGCGTTTGCTCTCACGATACGTAAATCAGTGACTCCAGCGCTGTAGGAGGTGATTTCACCACCACAGAAAAAAAAAAAGGGCGCATGTATGCCCATCATTAGAAGTGGGTGGATGAAGGGTGGTATTCTAATGGTGTGCATACCAACCGATCAATCTTTTTTTTTTCATGCAGCCCACAGGCTGCATGAAAAAAAGAACATTAGAATATATGCCCAACAAGGACCCGCAACGTACTGGTATGTTGCTGGACTTTGAGTGGTTATACCAGAATGATGCCTGCAGGTTTAGGTATCATCTTGGTATCATTCTTTTCAGCTAGCAGTCAGCTTTCATGTAAAAGCAATCCTAGCAGCTAATTAGCCTCTAGACTGCTTATACAAGCAGTGGGAGGGAACCCAAAAATGCAGCCGGTGGTTCCGCCAGCTGACCATAGAGCTGATCGGAGACCAGAATGGCTCCAATCATCTCTATGGCCTAAGAAACCGGAAGCTACGAGCATTTCATGACTTAGGTTTCGCCGGATAGAAACATGGCCATTGGGAAATTGGGAAAGCATTTTATCCGATCTTGGTGTGGTCAGATGCTTTGAGAGCAGAGAAGAGATCCAGGGTCTAATAGACCCCATTTTTTTTCAAAAAAGAGTACCTGTCACTACCTTTTGCGATCATAGGGGATATAACCAATAATATTTACATTCCCTGAGATAACCAAAAAATAAAAAAAAATAAAAACTGAAAGGAACAGTTTAAAAATAAAATAAAAATGCAAAATAAATAATAATAATAATAAAGCATCTTTGTCCCCCCGTGCTCATGCATAAAATTGCACGTTTGTGTGCAATTTTAAAGCATGTCGTGTTTGGTATGCATGTACTCAGCATAAGATCATATTTTTTATTTCATCAAACATTTGGGCAGTATAGTGTGTTTTAGTGCATTAAAATTAAAAAAGTGTCGTTTTTTTTCCCAAAAAATTGCGTTTGGAAAATCGCCGTGCAGATACTGTGTGCAAAAAAAAAATTGCAACACCCACCATTTTAATATGTAGGGCCTTTGCTTTAAAAAAATATATAGTGTTTTGGGTTCAAAGTAATTTTATAGCAAAAAATATATATTTTTTCATGTAAACAAAAATTGTCAGAAAGGGCTTTGTCTTCAAGTGGTTAGAAGATTGGTTGATGTGTGACATAAGCTTCTAATGTTGTGCATAAAATGCCAGGACAGTTCAAACCCCCCCAAATTACTCTTTTTGAAAGTAGACACCACAAGCTATTTGCTGATAGGCATGTTGAGTCCATGGAATATTTTATATTTTGCAACAACTTTCGGGAAAATTACAAACTTTTTTTTTTTTTTTTTTGCACAAAGTTGTCACTAAATGATATATTGCTCAAACATGCCATGGGCATATGTGAAATTACACCCCATAATACATTTTGCTGCTTCTGAGTATGAGGATAACGGGGATACTTGAAATGTCAAGATAGCACAAACCATCCCCCCAAATGACCCCATTTTTGAAAGTAGACACTTCAAGCTATTTGCTGAGAGGCATGTTGAGTCCATGGAATATTTTATATTTTGCCACACGTTTCGGGAAAATTAATTTTCTTTATTTTTTACACAAAGTTGTCACTTTGATATATTGTTCAAACATGGCAAGGTTATATGTGAAATTACACCCCAAAATACATTCTGCTGCTTCTCCTGAGTATGGGGATACCACGTGTGAGACTTTTTGGAAGTCTAGCCGCGTACAGGACTCCAAAAACCAATCGCCGCCTTCAGGTTTTCTAAAGGTTTACTCCTCACTACCTATCACAGTTACGGAGGCCCTGAAATGTCACGATAGCACAACCCCCCAAATTAACCCATTTTGGAAAGTAGACCCCCCAAGCTATTTGCTAAGAGCCATGGTGAGTATTTTGCAGCTCTCATTTGTTTTTGAAAATGAAGAAAGAAAAGAAAAATTTTTTTTTTTTTCCTTTTTTCAATTTTCAAAATTTTGTGACAAAAAGTGAGATCTACAAAATGCTCAACATGCCTCTCAGCAAATAGCTTGGGGTGTCTACTTTCCAAAATGGGGTCATTTGGGGGGGGGGTGTTGTGCTATCTTGGCATTTCATGGCCTCCGAAACTGTGATACGTAGTGAGAAGTGAAATAAAAAATTTACGCCCTTAGAAAGCCTGGAGGCGGTGATTGGTTTTCAGGGTCCTGTACACCATTAGACTGCCAAAAAAGTCTCACACATGTGGTATTCCCATACTCAGGAGAAGCAGCAGAATGTATTTTGAGGTGTAATTCCACATATAACCATGGCATGTGTGATATCATTTAGTGCCAACTTTGTGTAAATTTTTGGGGTTTTTCTGTCATTTTTCAATCACTTGTGACAAAAAAATAAAATATTCAATGGGCTCAACATGCCTCTCAGCAATTTCCTTGGGGTGTCTACTTTCCAAAATGGGGTCATTTGGGGGGGGGGGTTGTACTGCCCTGTCATTTTAGCACCTCAAGAAATGAGATAGGCAGTCATAAACCACTAAAATCTACGTAAATTCCAGAAAATGTACCCTAGTTTGTAGACGCTATAACTTTTGTGCAAACCAATAAATATACGCTTATTGACTTTTTTTTTACCAAAGACATGTGGCTGAATACATTTTGGCCTAAATGTATGACTAAAATTGAGTTTATTGGATTTTTTTTATAACAAAAAGTAGAATATATCATTTTTTTCAAAATTTTCGGTCTTTTTCCGTTTATATTGCAAAAAAATAAAAATCGCAGAGGCAATCAAATGAAAGCTCTACTTGTGGGGAAAAAGGACACAAATTTAGTTTGGGTACAGTATTGCATGACCGTGAAATTACCAGTTAAAGCAGCACAGTGCCAAATTGTAAAAAGTGCTCTGGTCATTGAGGGACCAATTCTTCCGGGAATGAATTGGTTAAAAGATGCACTGTCTGTATTTTATACATACATATTTTTACATAAAATGATAGTATTAATTATATATATTTTTGTTTTAACAGGTCTTTATATTTATTTGAATTCTGTGCAGATTAAGCTGCCCAGTACAAGTGACAGTGACAGAGCTGGGACACTCTACTGTTCTTCTAGAAGTGCCAACAGGCAGTGTCACCTCATCAGTGCCCATCAGTGCCACCTCATCAGTGCCCATCAGTGCAGCCAAGCAGTATCCACCTGTGCCACCTCATCAGTGCCCACCAGTGCCGGCCATCAGTGTCCATCAGTGCCACCTCATCAGTGCCCACCAGTGCAGCCTATCAGTGCCCATCAGTGCCACCTCATCAGTGCCCATGAGTGCAGTTTATCAGTGCCACCTCATCAGTGTCCATCAGTGCAGCCTATCAGTGTCCATCAGTGCCACCTCATCAGTGCAGCCTCTCTGTGCTAAACAGTGTCCATCAGTGCAGCTTGTCGGTACCCATCAGTGCCACCTAATCAGTTCCCACCAGTGCAGCCACATCAGTGTCCATCAGTGCCCACCAGTGCAGCCTATCAGTGCCCATCAGTGTTCATCAGTGCCACCGCATCATTGCCCACCAGTGCAGCCTATCAGTGTCCATCAATGCCACCTCATCAGTGCCAATCAGTGCAGCTTATCAGCACCAACCAGTGCAGCTTATCAGTGCTTACGAGTGCAGCCTATCAGTGCCCAGTGTCCATCAGTGTCACCTCATCAGTGCCCACCAGTTCAGCCTGTCAGTGTCCATCAGTGCCACCCCATCAGTGCCTATCAGTGGTTCTCCCTGCTTATAAATCCATGACAGCCAAACATTCTGCTCTCCTTAGAGAGTGGGCAGCAGCCATAGTGAGAGCAGAGCAGATTGGCTGGAGTTACAGTGGGAGAGTCTTGATGCAAATATGGTCATGTATGGTCAATGATGTCACCCAGAGGGCACTGCAATTTTACTTAATTTTAGGGGCGGGGATTGGGAGATATTATTTGCAGCAATCACAGCTGAGCGTATCGTGTCTATCGATGGGTGGATTTTTTTTATCTAGGAGGGTCTGAGCGTGTCATTCATTGGGAGTGATGTGGCTCTGCATTACTGGATGACATGATTTATAATGGATTTACATCCAAAGACATGTTTTGGGGGTCGTATTTTTTATTAAACGACATCAAAAAGTGTCAGTGCATTTACTCATTGTTTGTATAGGATCCCAAGGGTTTTCTTTTTTTTCTTTCTTGCTTATGGTCCCTCTTAAAATCGATACCAGCTGGCTTCCAAACTACTAGCATGGGGGAAAGCTGATTTAGCAGCTGTAGTAATATCGCTGCTAAAGGTTTCACTTCCTATTGCCAAGGTTCAAACACCAATTTGGTTCAGCTGTTTGCTGGACTTCCAAACGAGCAGCTCATCCCTAATGGCCATTACTTTTTTTTTTTAACCTTCAGCTTCCATTAACCACCTCAATACAGGACACTTTCATGCAAAACTGTAGCCAAATTAATTTTTAATCATTGCTTGAGACAGATAGGACTTTCTTTTGAAGTGTAGCCTCACCTATAGCAGACCTAGTTCCTATAAGTCAGGCAAGCCTAGCCTACTGATACATGACTATTCCCAGGAATGCCATGTTTACTGGCCTAATGTGTCGCAGGAATGTAGTCAGCAGGATGTACAGATGGGTCAGTTCAGGCCACAGACAGAGATATGGTCAGCAGGCAAAGGATCGGTCCAGGAAGCAGGCAGAAACATGGTCAATAAATAGACCAGACTCAGTGGCGTTGTTAGGTGGGTGCGGGCCGCACCCAGGTGACACCCGCCAGAGGGGTGACACCCGTAGGTAGCGGCACACACCGCTACACTGCCCGCTGCCCTGATCTGCGCCACGGGACTTGTGCTGTGTCCCTCAGCACAGCGGACTGAAGCCGCCTCCCCCTCCTCTCTGTTTACATCCACACAGGAGGAGCCCGAGGGACACACACGGCTGTGTGCATCTGTCCGCGCTGTTCTGAGGTCTGTAAACTTTATGAATACAGTATGTGGGTGGACATGTGCAGGGGGATTCTATACTAATGGGGGGCGCTGCACTGAGGGGGATTGTATACTAATGGGGGGCGCTGCACTGAGGGGGATTCTATACTAATGGGGGCTCTGCACTGAGGGGGATTCTATACTAATGCGGGCTCTGCACTGAGGGGAATTCTATACTAATGGGGGCTCTGCACTGAGGGGGATTCTATACAAATGGGGGGCTCTGCACTGAGGGGGATTCTATACTAATGGGGGCTCTGCACTGAGGGGGATTTTATACTAATGAGGGCTCTGCACTGAGGGGGATTCTATACTAATGGGGGCTCTGCACTGAGGGGGATTCTATACTAATGGGGGCTCTGCACTGAGGGGGATGTCTATACTAATGGGGGCTCTGCACTCAGGGGGATTCTATACTAAAGGGGGCTCTGCACTGAGGGGGATTCTATACTAATGGGGGGCTCTGCACTGAGGGGGATTCTATACTAAAGGGGGCTCTGCACTGAGGGTGATTCTATACTAATGGGGGGCTCTGCACTGAGGGGGATTCTATACTAATGGGTGGCTCTGCACTGAGGGGGATGTCTATACTAATGGGGGGCTCTGCACTGAAGGGGATGTCTATACTAATGGGGGCTCTGCACTGAGGGGGATTCTATACAAATGGGGGGCTCTGCACTGAGGGGGGAATCTATACTAATGGGGGGTCTGCACTGAGGGGGGATTCTATACTAATGGGGGGGCTCTGCACTGAGGGGGGGGGATTTTATACTGATGGGGGAGTCTGCACTGACGGGGGATTCTATACTGATTGGGTCAGCACTGTATGTACTGATGGGGCGATCTGCACTGAGGTGGGAGGTTGATACTGATGGAGGGGGGTCTGCAGACTCTGTGCTGAGGGAGGGTTTCTGTACTGATGGGAGGTCTGTACTGAGGGAGGGGGTCAGTACTTAGTGGGGGGTCTATACTGAGGAAAGGGGGTCTGCACTGAGCGGGGGTCTGTACTGATGGAGGGGGTCTGTACTGAGGGAGGGGAGTCTGTACTTAGTGGGGGGGTCTATACTGATGGAAGGGGGTCTGTACTGAGGGAGGGGGGCTATATTGATGGAGTGGGGTCTGTAGTTAGTGGAGGGGGGTCTGTACTGAGGTAGTTGGTGGAGGGGGGTGACACCAATTTTTTTGGCACCGGGTGACACCAACCCTAGTGACGCCACTGACCAGAATTAGTACAAGCAGCAGGCAGAAGCAACATTTCACTGGTGTGGTGGTAATCAGAAACACTGTACTTGTGATGGTGATCAGTGACACTATGTCTGGTGTGGCAATGATCATGGACACTGAGATCAGTGTGGCAGCAATCAGGGAAACTGTAACTGGTGTGATGGTGATTAGGGACACACTAACGGGTGTTAATAGTGCAAGTATGAGGGTAAATGGCACTACCTATATAATGAAAGGCGACAGACCCTGTTCACTTGTTAGGTGCTATATGCCTCTATAATGACTATTGAATGTGCATATACCAATAGTGCATTCCTAATAAATTAGCAATGTGCATGTGCTAATGTTGCAAACCTCACTAGGTTGCCAAATAAACTAGATATAAATAAATATTTAGAAGTGATACAAAAAATGTGATACTACAATAACAAAAGTACAGGTATATGAAAATAAATAAATAAATCAAATAAAAATCAAATGAAAATCAGATAAAAATAATAAATAGTCCAAAAAGTGTAGGACAACTCAGGAAAAATTTGAGACTTTCTTTTCTAACATAAAGCTTCCAAAATTATCTTCAGCGGATTTAGACAGCTTGAATACGGCTATAACGGCTGAGGAACTCTTGACTATAATGAAGGGTCTTCCATTACACAAATCACCTGGCCCTGATGGCTTGCCATATTTTTACTACAAAACTTTCTTTGACATTCTGTCTCCACACATGTTGACCTTGTATGACTCTCTGCTTAAAGGCACATCCCCGCATCCACATTTCTCTCACTCCTACATTTCAGTTATTTCAAAACCTGGTAGGGACCCCTTTATTCCAGATAACTACAGGCCCATAGCCCTTCTAAATTCAGATTATAAGATATTCACCAAAATTCTTGCATCCAGACTATCCAGGCTTATCCCCAAATCCATAGAGATCAAGTAGGCTTTGTCCCTGGCAGGCATGCGGGGGACAACACCCGACGTACAATAGATCTGATAGATCTTCTGGATAGGTCTTCTCGCTTGGCACTGATTTTAAGTTTAGATGCACAAAAGGCCTTTGACAGGCTGAGTTGGCCTTATATGTTTGCCACCTTAAAGACATATGGTTTTAATGGCTCTTTCCTGAAAGTCCCTTTACTCGACTGTTACAGCCCAAGTGCAGATGTCGTCCTTCCTGTCGCCTGGCTTCCCCATGACAAACGGGACTTGGCAGGGATGTCCTTTATCACCATTACTTTTTATCTTATGTTTGGAACCCTTGGCCGAGTCCATCCGCACTCATCCGGACATTCGTGGGGTGGTGATGCGACAGGGGGAATATAAACTGTCGCTCTTTGCAGATGACATTCTGCTCACTATTACCAACCCGTTGATATCTCTTCCTTTGCTTCATAAATTACTGACTTCCTTTAGTACCATTTCCAGTTATAAAGTTAATACTTCCAAGACTGAAGCCCTTCCCATACACATCCCGCCATCCTTATTTATCTCAGCTTAAAGAATCATACCCTTATAAATGGTGCAGTACCTCCCTCAAATATTTGGGTGTCCTTCTTACCCATTCTTATTCTTCCCTTTGTCTATTTTACCTAGATTACTCTACCACTTCGAAACATTACCAGTTGCCATGCCTTCCTCTCAACTAAAAGCACTTCAGAGAAGTTTTCTAAAGTTCATATGGGGCGGCAGGGCCCACCGCATAGCGAGTTCGGTGGTATTTTCCCTAAGATCCAGGGGGGTTTGGGAGCCCCGGACATTACTAAATATTATTACGCCTCACATTTAAGGGCTATTGCTTCATGGTCCTCCTTGCATGCACCTAATCAATGGACTGCCATTGAAAAGGGAGTGGTGTACCCGGTGCACCCATGCTCTTTAGTTTGGGGTGCCCTCCCATCCCTGGTTTCCATTTTTAAACGTCAGTGCACTGCTCCAATGACCTTTACCCTAACCATTTGGCGTAAATGTCTCAAAAACTACTCTCTTGTTGAACCCTGCCCTCCTCTTGTGAATGTGCTGTTTAACCCACTCATACCAGACAGTATGTCCCTGGGTAGGGTATTCCCATGGCTTAATGCCCCTCTTTTTCAGCCCCGAAACTTGGTTCATTCTGTTATGCGGAGATTACACACTTTTGATACGTTATGTGAGAAATTTGATATACCCTCCCACCTTTTCCATTTTTACTTACAGGTTAGACATTTCTTTCACTCCAAATCCCCAACCCTGACTCTTGATAAACCAACCGCCTTTGAATATTTATGCGCTCGGGGCCCTCACCAACTACATTTAATATCCCATATCCACCGTATCCTCCATGAGTCGACTCCTCTTAATGAGACCACACACCACTATATGAGATGGTCCCATCTATTGGCTGGCCTATCACGGTCCAGGTGTGGGACACGATTTGGGCCTCTATTTTTAAATCCTCCAAATGTGTAACCCAAAGGGAAACATCCATTAAGATCCTCATGTTTTGATATAAAACTCCTGATGTCATTCATAAATATGATTCCTCAGTTTCGTCGCACTGCTGGCATTGCGGAACTGACACAGGTTCTTTATTTCATATTTTTTGGCACTGTTCCCTGATACAACCTTTTTGGCATGATGTGGAGCTACTTATACAGAAGGTAGTGGATGTGTCCCTTCCGCTAGATCCCTTAAATTGTCCGTTGGGCCTTCCTTTTTCAGGCTTAACCAAAAAAGCCTATCAGCTAATATCTTACATTATGTTAGCTGTCAAAAGGCTTATTCCATTGTGCTGGCTGTCCAGTGCGCCTCCTTTGTGGTCCAGATTTCTGCACCTGGTGGCTCAGATTCGGAGGATGGAATTTTTAATGGCCTCTGTACACGATTCCATCTCCCAATTTGATAAAGTTTGGGAACCTTGGGATCTATCGGAATATGGGACCCCTATGCCAACTGCCAAATCTTAAATTGTATTAACGTTGTATTAACTTTGATCATATTCACTCCTCCCCCTCCCATTTCTTTATATACCAATTGATGCCTTATTGCATTTTATATTACTTATCATATACCCTCCATAAAAACCTCTGTCTTTTTATCTTCATGACTGCTTTCTGGTTTTGAATTCTATTATATACCTATGAGTTGCTTATTCTATATATTTTTGATAAGCGATATCAATCACTACTGTGCTCTGTATCTATGGACACTGTTTATCTGTATCTATTATTTCTATGTAACAAGTTTATATATGTTCGTTTATAACCCAATAAAAATACAATTTTGAAAAAAGTGTAGGACAAATATAAAATATTAGAATATAGTTGAAATTATATGAAACAACCCAAAAAAATTAACGTGCCAAGTCCAAAAAATACATCAAAGAATCAATCCAACCAAAGTCTCATGTGATAGTTAAGTGCTTGGTGACGATACACAGGAACAAAATCCAGGTAACTTTTAAGTACTCCCCCTCTTGGGTCCCCACTCACCAGCTCCAGTAACCCCTACAGGGGTATCACGCATAGCATATAGGCTTGATGCACGGATCATGCAGCCAGGCTCCAACTTTACCAATCAGTATCCAGCTCCTATGGACCTTCCAAGGATATCCCGCAGCTGGATCGAATTGTGTGTGCAAAGGATCCTTCTCCAAGCCCAAATCAACCAGCTGTACTCCTCTCCTAATGCTTATTCCAGTATCCAGTATAGGTAAGGTTTTCATGCAAGAAATGAGATATGGGCTCCCATAGTGTGGTATTTAAATAAGGAAATGTTTTTATTCCAAAGTTAAAACAGTAAAAAAGGAAGACAAAAAAGTAAAAATAAAAAAAATAAAAACAAATGTTCCATACTATGGAAACTCCTCACAAAGTCCTACAACTACAGGAGGAATGACAGCTTCAGACCTGTGGTGTGTCTCACTTGCAGCGTGCGCTCCAGTTGCGTTCCACAGGCTCACTGATCGCTATAATACCCGGAAATGACGTCAGTGCGTGACTCCGCCTTACGCACGTTTCTTTATCAAACGTCTTCTGAGGCAGTTCGACTGCCTATTGAAGTATCACATTTTTTTGCATCACTTCTAAATATTTATTTATATCTAGTTTATTTGGCAACCTAGTGAGGTTTGGAACATTTGCACATGCACATTGCAAATTTATTAGGAATGCACTATTGGTATATGCACATTAAATAGTCACTATAGAGGCACATAGCACCTAACAAGTGAACAGGGTCTGTCGCCATTTACCCTCATACTTGCACTATTATCACTCTAGTACCCTATTGGTGACCTAGCAGGGTAGGCTGCACACCTAATTTCCCCTTTGGCCTAAGCGCGGATATATTATTTTATTTAACACTAACTGGTGTGGCGATGATCAGGGACACTCTAACTGGTGTGGGGTTGATTAGGGACAATATGACTGGTGTGGCAGTGATCAGGGACACAGTAACTGGTGTGTGGTGTTCAGAAACACTATAACTGGTGTGGCAGTGATCAGGGACTGTATGACTGGTGTGATGGTAATCAGGTACACATGAACCTATTGTGGCAGTGATAAAGGACACTAGCTGGTGTGGCCATGATTAGGGACAATATGACTGGTGCAATGGTGATTAAGGACACTGTAACTGGTGTAGCAGTGATCAGGGACACTGTAACTGGTGTGGAGGTGATCAAGGACAGTCTAACTGGTGTGGCGGTGATTAGGGACAATATGACTGGGGTGTCATGATCATTGACAATATGACTGGTGTGACAGTGATCAGGAACACAGTAACTGATGTGGCAGTGATTAGGGAAAATATGACTGGTATGTCATGATCAGGGACAATATGACTGGTGTGACAGTGATCAGGGACACAGTAACTGGTGTGGCGGTGATTAGGGACAATATGACTGGTATGTCATGATCAAGGACAATATGACTGGTGTGACAATGATCAGGGACACAGTAACTGGTGTGGCGGTGATCAGGGAAACTGTAGCTGGTGTGATGGTGATCAGGGACAATATGATTGGTGTGTAGCAGTGATCAGGGACAATATGCATTGTGACTGGGTGGCGGTGATTAGGAACACTACCTGGTGTGGCAGTGATTATGGACACTGTTAGTGGGTGGTGGTGATAAGGGGACACTGTGAGTGAACTGCGGTGATTAGGAACACTGTGAGTGGGTGGTGGTGCTTAGGGACACTGACTGGTGCCGCAGCAATTTGGGATCCTGACAGACTGCACTAGTCTGGTGACATTGTACTGCTGTGGTGGTGATCAGAAACAATAGCTGGTGGCACTGGTATACAGCCAAACAGAGTATTGGTAACTGTAAGCGCAAACACACAAGTCCATATATAACAGGAGATATAAAGGGCTGAGCAACTTAGTCCATAGGGGACAGGCTGGAAGTTCAAGGGTTAAGTGGTAACCGGTAATGTAATGGTTAAAGTAGGCTGGTAGGCTAGGCGGCTGCGGCCCTCAAAGAGCTGGCTCTGTGATAGATGAGAGAGGGGTAGAGAAGGAAGAGCCACCTGAGTGTAGTATTAACAAATGATGTTTAATGACACCAGGTAAAAACACACTTACAGGATAAAAACATATAAAAGGCTCATCTGTATAGGTATGTGGTCCTCGGTGTTCCCTCTGATCCTGTGGTGGTGACGCTGCAGGGATGCTGGGCTGCAGAAGGTGGATTACCAGCCGGGAGCTCCTTCTGTGGCCATCAGGAAGAGACTAGGGGCCGGCGTGGAGCGCACGTGGAGCGTGCATGACGTCACAGGTCGTCTGTCTGCTTCTGGGTTCGGTGTCCATCCTATTGAAGGAGCAGTGGCTCCGAGCATGTAGCCTTCTCTCAACCTCCCTGCTAGCCCTCCTCCCTGGACGATCCCTCCCCTGGATACTGAACCCAGAAGCAGACAGACGACCTGTGACGTCATGCACGCTCCACGTGCGCTCCACACCGGCCCCTAGTCTCTTCCTGATGGCCACAGAAGGAGTTCCCGGCTGGTAATCCACCTTCTGCAGCCCAGCATTCCTGCAGCGTCACCACCACAGGATCAGAGGGAACACCGAGGACCACATACCTATACAGATGAGCCTTTTATATGTTTTTATCCTGTAAGTGTGTTTTTACCTGGTGTCATTAAACATCATTTGTTAAAACTACACTAAGGTGGCGCTTCCTCTCTACCCCTCTCACTGGTATACAGCCAGCTATTGTACATGATCACTGCCACAGCAGTACAATGTCATTATAGTGACCCTGCACTTGCTCTGATGACAGTATGTACAAAGGAATGTATTTTTTTTTTACAATTTTTTTTCTTTTTTAATTTTTTTTTTTTTACATATTGTCACCATAGCAGTGCAGTTTCACCATAGTGACACTGTACTACTCGGGGGGGTGATCAGAGATTTTTTTTTACACTCTGATTGCTTATTACAGTAATGGTAGAAATCTCTCCTGCGCTCGGGTGTCAAGTGTCTCAAAGCGCGCTGCGACCAACTTTATGAAGCAATGCCTGCCGTCTTGCAGCCCTCCTCAGAATGATGGGTATTCATAGACTAAAAGGAAAAGAAGAGAAGGAGAGCGCACTGACCTAGTGCATTACTGCTGGTAAAGCTTTATTAAAGCATAAAAAACAGCAAAATAAATACTCACAAACGAGCTTTTGGATAAGGCTTTGACAATTGAGCAGATACGCTATTCTGACCACCGGTAAAACAGGACCTAATGTCAAGTGGATCAAACCGATAGCACAAGATGCTGACACGTTTCAGGGGAGTACCTCTTTCTTCAGAGCCTAAGCAGGCAATGGCTAATCTCTCATAGTCGCCTCTATATAAGTGTGTGTCTGCACACCCCAATCACTAACAACGCCCACCCGCCCGCTTAGGCTCTGAAGAAAGGGGTAATCCCCTGAAACGCGCAAAAGCTCATTTGTAAGTATTTATTTTGCTGTTTTTTATGCTTTAATAAAGCTTTACCAGTGGTAATGCACTAGGTCAGTGTGCTCTCCTTCTCTTATTTTCTTATTACAATGATGAACCCTGTATGAGCAATCAGTAACACTGTTCATGAAACCTTTGTTTACTACTGTGATGTCATCGACCCTGGTACCATGTGATCACTGTTATCAATCACAGAAATCACACAGTAATAAACAATGAATGACAGCCTTGTTTACTATTATAACTGTGATTGCTGTGATTGGTCACAGCAATCACATGGTACAAGGGCTCCTCGCAGTGGCCCAGTAACGTGATCAGTGATCTGCTGCATCCGGTGGACACAGTGGTCACAGAACGTCCTCCTGAAACTATATGGTGATTCATTTCACTGGGGTTCTGAATTATCACCTGAACTTTAGTAATGATTACCAAACCCTTTTGCAACCGAACCCAGCTACATTGTGATCATCCCTAATCCATAGCCACTTTTTTGTTTTGCTTAGTTCCTCATAAAAGAACACATATTTGTTGACAACTTCGGTCTTTTGTGAATACAAAAATATAACTTATAATATTGTTTTCCTCAAAAAAAAATTCTTCTATATCGTCTTTTATCAAACTCTCAAATTTTTGTACAGGCTATGGAAGCTAAACTTACAGGTCTGTAGTTATTTGGTAAAGAATTTGATCACTGTTGACATAACATGGCTTTGCACAGACTTATTGCTCAAACATCCCCAGCAATACAATAGTTTGTTCCAACCCTGTCACTGTCACTTTGCTGGTCAACTTTTCCTCCATACAAAATGCAAAAAAAAATTCATATAATGACATGCAATAAACACAGGAATGCATATACATTACTATCATTATATGCATTAATGGCATAAAGTTATGAGAACACAATATATTTCACAATATTTTGCCTCAAAAAAATTAAATATTTATAACAGCATTTTTCTCAATCTTAGTTTTATGTCATTGTATTGTGCTTCTAACAACATAAAACAAGATACACAGAAACCTTGAATCACAGGGTCTAACACTTTCTATATGACGGCCACTAAAGAGACTCTGCACCAACTCTAATGCTGTGTACACACGGTCGGAATTTCCAACGGGAAATGTTCGATGTGAGCTTGTTGTCTGAATGTCTGACCATGTGTATGCTCCATCGGACATTTGCTGTCAGGGTTTCCGCACACAAATGTTTGAGAGCTGGTTCTCAAATTCTCCGACAACAAAACTTCTTGCTGGAAAGTCCGATCGTGTGTACACAAGTCCATCGCACAAAAGTTCACGCATGCTCTGAATCATGCAGAAGGCTATTGAACTGGCTATTGTACTTCTTTTTTCTCAGCTCGTCATACTTGTTGTACGTCACCGCGTTCTTGACGTTCAGAATTTCCGACAACATTTGTGTGACCATGTGTATGCAAGACAAGTTTGAGCCAACATCCTTCGGAAAAAAATCCACGGTTTTGTTGTCGGAATGTCCAATCGTGTGTACGCGGCATTAGCATTGCAAGTAAAAGCACAGAAAAATCAAGCATACTACATGCTAACTTGCAGTGTTTTTTCTTTCCCTAGCGCTCGGTTCACACGACATACAATGCAAATTTGCCAGGCAACTTCCTGGCGACTTGCTAGCGACTTAAGAACTACTTTAAGAACTACTTTGATGCAATTTGATGCAACTTTAGAAGCAACTTTCGGGAATGCCTGGGTAATCTGCCTGTAATGTTGAATCCAAATCACATCAATATAGATGAAGATCCGACTTGGAGGTGACTTCCATTAACCACTTCAGCTCTGGAAGTTTTTACACCCTTCCTGACCAGGCCGTTTTTTGTGATACGGCACTGCGTTGCTTTAACTGACAATTGCACAGTTGTGTGACACTGTACCCAAATAAAATGGATGTCCTTTTTTTCCCACAAATAGAGCTTTCTTTTGGCAGTATTTGATCACCTCTGCTGTTTTTATTTTTTGTGCTATAAGCAAAAAGAAGACTGCTAATTTTGAAAAAAAAAACAATATTGTTTTACATTCTGCTATAAAACATACCCAATAAAAAAAATGAAAAAATCTAATTTCTTCATCAATTTAGGTCAATATGTATTCTGCTACATATTTTTGGTAAAAAAAATTCCCAATAAGCGTATATTGATTAGTTTGCGCAAAAGTTATAGCGTCTACAACCTATTGGATATTTTTATGGTATTTTAATTTTTTTACTTTTTTTACTAGTAATGGCGGCGATCAGCAATTTTTCGCGGGACTGCGACATTGCAGCAGACAAATCGGACACCTAACTGACACTTTTGACACTTTTTGGGGACCAGTGACATTACAGTGATCAGTGCTAAAAAAAATGCACTGTTACTGTACTAATGACACTGGCAGGGAAGGGGTTAACATCAGGCTTAAGTGTGTTCCTAGGGCAGTGGTTCTCAACCTGGGGGTCGGGACCCTCTCGGGGGTCAAAGGATGGTTTGCCAGGGGACACCGAATCCTGGGCTGTTTCTGAATCCACTCTCCAAGCCTTTTCGCAGCTGCGCAGCTGGGCTGTCCCTGGAGCCTGTGGCCGCCCAGCTGGGCTGTTCCTGGAGCCTGCAGCCGCCCACTCAGCCTCTTCGCAGCCGCCCATTCAGTTCATGGCATGGCTGGGGGGCAAAGACTAGAGATCAGCTGACTGGTGAGGAATGTAAAGTGGGAGGGGCTGAAATCTCCTGATTTCGGCATAGGTGTCACTGCTGCGAGACACCACAAAGTCTGAGACACAGTGAGAAACACTACCTGTGATTATAGTTGTCATTAAAAGTCCCCACTATAGTTCTCAGATCAGCAGATCACCTTTATCAAGAGCACCTATGTTGGCTGATCAGAACTCTCCCCAGCACTGCCACTGATCCCACCTCCCACCAGTACTGCCACTCATCCCATTCCCCTCACCCCCCCACCAAGGAGTAAGAGAAAGAATAAAAATAGAGAGTACATGGAAGGGAGAGGAAAAGAGGGGAGGAACAAAGAAAAAGGGAGAGAAAGAATAAGAGAAAGAACAAGAAAGATGGTTAGAGAGAGGGATGGGGAAAAAACAAGAAATTAGGATTGAGAGGGATAAAAGGGAAAGAAAGGAGAACAAAGAGAAAGAGTGGTACATCCTAAAATGTACCATAAGGGGTTTTAATACTGTACGAGTGGAAGTGACTCGGGGAGCACTAAATGTCCATGGGTTAGGGGCGCAAATTACTTGTTTTGCCTTGGGTGCTGACAACCCACGCTACGAAAATCATTTTACTGTTAGGGGTCCCCGCAACTTGGGAAATTTTATCAAGGGGTCATGGCACTAGGAGGGTTGAGAACCACTGCCCTAGGGAGTGCTTACTAACTGTGACGGATGTGCTTTGACTAAAGGAAAACAGAGATCCATGTTTCTGATAAGCAGAAACACAATATCTTCATTTTCCCCTCTGGCAGAATGACGATCTGCCTTGTTTACATAGGCAGACCGCTGTTCTGCCTCTCCTCAAAATGATCGGTGGGTCCTGGTGGATATCACATCCGCCGTACCCGTTGATTGGCTCCTGCATGCACCCCGAAGCTGAAGAAAAAAAACACGTACAGGTACGTGATTTTGCGCTTAAGGGCCGCCCTGCCGCAGTATATGTACGTGGGGTGGTCCTTAAGCGGTTAAAGTCTATGGGCACAAGTTGGATAGAAGTCACCTTGAAGTAGTACAGCAACCTTTTCTAAAGTGGGAACGACTTTAGTAGTGCTAATTAAGAGATCTCTCATTAACTAACAAGGAATTTCACATGTCATACCACTCGAGCCTAAATGTGTTTTGTTTGCACTTGCAAGGTTGTCTAAACTCGCTAAAAAAAAATTGACAAGTCAATATAACCTTTTATGTAGCTGCCAGGGGAGGAGTGTTGGGTAGAATTGTAAAGGGTCCCTTGAGTGACAGCTAGGGCTGCTGACTAGTAATCCAAGATGGAAGCACCCAGCAGAAGTGTCAAGGTTTTTTATGTCTAAACAAGGGGAGCCTTTAAAAGGAACATAAGACACGTAAAATAATTTGAATGCACATATAATCTTATGGGAATATTTTTGCTGAAATGATTGGTCTGACAACAGGTTCCCTTTAAGAAGAGTATACATGTTGCTGGGACCAGAAAATCTAGAATTCATTCTGATCGAAAATATAGATGAGAAATGTAACTTCCAACACATAAATAGTTGTGCTTTTCCTCTCCAGTACAGTCAATTTCCAGTTCATTGAATACAGGATATCTCTAAAGGATGTTCTGTTGTGCTAAATGTGTATATAATGGAAGACTGCTTATTACAATTTAATGTCTTGTTATATTACCATAGAAACAAATCAATAAATCTCTGCATACAAATTTAATTTTCAGTAACACTTTTAGAGGAGCCAAATAGCCATGGAGCACTGTATAAGATTATCTTTTGTATTGTGAATATTTTTGAATATTCAATAATACAATTTGCCAATAAAATAAATAGGGTAAGCATTTCCTGATTTGTGTACTGGTTTTAGTTCTTAGTACCAAACAAGTCATAAAACGTTTAAAATACTGTCTTCCCGAATGCAAAATTTATGAATTCACACATCCCTGGTTGATTTATGTGAAATAATAATGCACTATTTAATGCTTAAACATGGCTAGAAGCAACGCTGGGCTATCAAGATGTACGATGGAATAATAGATTTATAAGATGGATAACATTCCTGTCTAGAAAAGCTTGTTTAAAGGTGTTGTACAGATATATTAAACTATATGTAATTTTATACTAACTTAACGCTGTGGGCCTTTTCTGGAAACCCTTGAGTATTAATGTTGTTGTTTTATACAGTGCTGGACTTACCAAACAATAGCAAAATTAAAAACAAAAATAAATAGTTACAATAAAATATTATTCTCTTGTTTATTTTCCTAATTGACTTGATCAATGGAGTAATGTAAAAAAAATGTAATAAAATGCATCATTTCAGTGTGTTAATGTGTGATTCATAAATATACTCACAAGCTTCATGTCACCAGTTTTTTGGTTACACTACAGGTGAATCTTCCAGATGCGTGGGATTTGATTGCTTTTCACAAAATAGGTGCGCTATCACTTTAAGGTGCTGCTCCTATCAATATACATATACAACATAACATAGTATGCAATAAAAGTCAGTGCAATAATAAACAATATACAAATTAAATAACCTGATTTTTTTTTTTTTTTTTGTTCATATGTGAAACAAAAGTGAAAAAACTGTGAAAACACTTTTTAAAAATAGTCTGAGAAAATTGAGTACTGTCCGTGATACTTTTTTTATTTGCGCTAACATACAATTTTTCAGGACAAGCTTTCGGTGTATGTCCCCTTCTTCAAGGTCCAAGCAGTACTGATTCACAAATTTTTAATGCTGCTTAAAAATTTGTGAATCAGTACTGCTTGGACCTTGAAGAAGAGGACATACACCTAAAGCTTGTCCTGAAAAATTGTATGTTAGCGCAAATAAAAAATGTATCACGGACAGTACTCAATTTACTCTGTCACAATTGCACTAATACGGCTACAATCACATCAAGTATAAAAATAGTCTCAAAGTTGACAGTTCCAAACTATTAAGCAATCCAAGATAATAAGTGCTCTGCCAGTGAATGTCACCAGTGCTCACACTCTCCTTACTGGATAGAAAGATCTCAATGAATAGAGATCAATCATGCTTTGCTGTAATACAACCACACTATCCCCAACAGCAATTCAAATTTCTGAGCCGCGCTCTGTGTATCCATTGACACACACAGTGAAGTTCGGCCCCGCCTCCTGTTCCCTCATCACTGGATTTGCAGAGAATGCATTAAGGTGAAACAACCTTCAGTCTTTTTACAACCACTTAGTTTTTTTAGTATATGCTGAAGAAATCAGAATACCTGCTAACTTCATGTATCTCTCAGTGACACTATTTATGAGATCTCTGCACTTGAGTTTTTAAATCTTCACATCAACCTCCGATTATTAGGGGTTCACACTCTCCCTGTTGATTTTTATTACATTTCCTTTTTTAAAGAATGCTTGAGTATGAGCTGGTACAAGCAAAGTTACTTGAAAGTACTAGAATGCCGAAAACGCTTTCAGATTCCGATAAGTCACTCCCCACACCCCCACAACCACCAGGCCAGGTTTGTGGGGAAGAGGGTCCCCCCCAGCAAAGCACTCCTCGATGTTGAGGGCATGTGGCCTAGAATGGTTCAGGCATGTGTCAGGCTGTATACGCGGATAAGGGTCTGGTATGGATTTGAGGGGGAAACCCATGCCCTTTTTTTTTTTATTTTAGCACGAGGTTCCCCTCAAAATATGGATCGGGGGGGGCCATGCTGTTTTTTTTCGTAGTTCTTGATACCGGCTCTTCTCTTGTTTACATTCTGCTGTTTAGCAGGGAATCCCACTGGCAGCAAATGAGTCACTGGTACCTAAGGACATGGAGGGTGCCGCCTCCTTAACAATCAGTTATTCACTGGTTGTTAAGGATGCCTTAACAACCAGTTATTGCCTTAAAATACCACAAATTTTCACTACTAAAATACTGAATCAAGAAATAGCGCATGCGTTATTTTGGTAGCATTTTTAATGAATTGCAAACAAATTTTTGAAAAACACTATGAGCTATTTTACAGCTGATCTTAAAGCAGTAGATACTAATCCATGAATTGAGCCCTTGGAGAGGTGGGAGTGGAGAAATAGATGTACACTGATCTTCCCAGTGAATGGTTATGCAGTGGGGCATGTCAGCACATGTCTTGGCCATTGAAGAACAGGCAGGTTGTTCTCCCAGCACAACTAAAAAACTGACTATGCTGGGATGAATATTCTCCAATTCCTAGTGTGATCAGTTTCAAAGAGGAAAATAGGGGGACTGGCAGAATCACCAGGTATTTCATAAAAATAAAGTAATACAAAGGGAACAGGAAACTTTTTAACACAAGTACATGGTAACTCAAGAAGATTTTTGCTTCCTTTTTTAATGACTTAAAAACTGAAAACCTAATACAGATGAAAAATCATTTTTATCTGGTGTCAAAACAGTCTTAACCCTTAAAGTAAATCTAAACACAATCACTAAAATCTATAATTATTCACGTGTAAATGTAAATGCAAAAGTAATTGTTATGGGTTGACAATACTCTGTTAGGTATCACAACCATGCTTCTTCCAGTGAAAACTATATGGGGGAAATGCCAATGCTTATTATATAGACATATTCCACTATTTTTGCTATCATTAAGTCAAGCCCCAAAAAATGACATGCAGCCATGACTACAGCATATGTATGTAGACAGTGTGTAGCTGCAGGAAATCAACAGTGCTGAGATGCAAAAGGAATGAAAAAAAAGTTAAACAAGTATTTTCTAAAAGAAAAAAAATGGCAGCTGTTTATGTATCCCAACATGGATACCAAAACAATAAAAACCTGACAGAGGTTCTTATAATGACCTTTATGATCTTGACTTGATGCCCCATGCCTAGGTAGGACTATCTGTTCAAATCTCAACCATGACACCACCTGCCTGGAGTTTGCATGTTCTCCCTGGGCTTACATGGGTTCCCTCCGGGTAATTTGGTTTCCTCCCACACTCCAAAGACATGCTGGTAGATCAACTGGCTTCTGTCTAAATTGGCTTTAGTATGTGTATGTATGCATGTGATGTAAAGACCTTGGATTGTAAGCTCTACACCATTGTAAAGGAATAGCGTCTAGATCAAAGAGATACAATACCCAATGAAAGTACCATCATCCCAAATGTCTATTACAAAAGCACAAAGCAGGAGGTAGAGAGTGGCCGCAGTCAGCTGCATCTGTCGGCCGTTGTCTCAGTACCCCATGCAAGGGAAAATACGCCCCTGGAGGGAGGGGGGGACTATATAGAGTCAAGTATTCAGTACAAAACTGTGGAGGAGGAAATAATATAAAAAATTCCATTTTAATAGAAAACATGGTTAAAAGATTATGACAGTGTCACATACAGTTGTAATTAAAAACGGAAGCAGTAAGTACAACCAATTGGATTACAACCCATAATGATAGTGGACACAGATAGAGCTTGGTTTCTCGACCGGTTTCGCGGTTTTAACCGCTTCCTCAGGAGAGCAGAATCTGTGGTACAACATACAATAATTATAACAAATACATAACACAAGGGATATATGTTATCAATGCAGCAAAATATATTAAACACTACTTTAAACATTTACATACAATTTAAGTAGAAAAAAGGATGAGCTCACCCGTTCAGTAATTCTCTGTGGGTGTACAAGGCCCCAAGTGGTTCCCCCTGTGGCGGACACAGGGGATAACAGACAGCCTCTAAATAAGTGAATTTTAGATAAAATTATATAAAGAATATAACCTAAGGGATCAATCAAAAGGAAGGATGGAATAGGGGGGTGCCAGAAGTGTGCCTCTACAGTAAAAACCAGTGTGCAAGGAAAGAACCAAGAAAACAGTGAAGGTGAGTGGTGGTGGGGAAGATAGAGAGGAAGGAGGGGGGGGAAGGGGGGAGGGGGGGGGGGAAAGGGGGGGGAAGGGGGAAACGGGGGGGGAGGGAGAAAAGAGGGAAGGAGGGGACGGGGGGGGGGGAGGGGAAAGGAAAGGGAGTGAGGTCAAGGGAGGGAGAAGCCACTAGTATAGAGTATAGGAAGAAAAGACTAAGTTAAGAGAAGTTGCACACAGGGATAAGGAGCTGGCACTCACCCCTAGAGTACTAATTTATTGTAGACACATAGGCTGGAGTGATTGAGGACCATATGGTAAAGGATCATGTAGCGAATACAAAGGAGTCACCAGTCGCTGTGGGATGGCACTACAAGCCCCTCTTCCCCTCCACACACAGGTGGGCTAGAGATGTATACAAAAGGAGGTCACAGCCAAAGCTGCAATCAAAAATAGTAATGAATTACCATAACACAAGAGTCATATAAAAAAAGGGTAGCCCAACAGTAAAGAAAAGCCATCCAGAAAGGGTTAAAGTTGCAGGTTGAAGATAGTATGGAGAGGCAGGAGTATCAGAAAGGCACTCCAGCATCACAGCAGGCGATCACACAGGGAGCGCCGCACAAGCAAGACACATAAAGGGATTCGAGATTCAACAGAGGTACAGGTAGGGAAGAAGATCTGCCTGAGAGCTGGGGAGATAGGGGGAGAGGGGGGGGGGGGCAGCGGCAACACTTACCCACAGCGGTGTTCCTCAATTAGTACAGCGTCAAGAAGCTGTAAGCTCACATAGCGGCCATGACCGGCCGCTATAAGAGCACCCCAACCCGGAAGTCAGGGACGGCGTGGGGGGCGGTCCCTGACGTCACCAGATCTGTTCGTCCGCACTGCGCAGGTGCAGTGTTAGATGCTACTGCGCAAGCGCGCGCTCCTGTCAAGGGGAATCAAGTTCCCGAACAAGGAGACACAAGCAGCTGTGAAGCTGCTAGGGCGAACATGTGTCCGCCACAGAGAGAGAGAACTCGAGGCAGGACAGAACCACAGGAACTTGAACTCGGGGAAGGTCATCCTTGCACAGCAAACCACATAAAACATAATACAATATAATAAAAATGAGCAAAAAAATTTTTTTTTGGTATATAGTATTGTATCTAAGCAACAAGGAGTCAATACCAACAGCATAGAGGAAATTCACTTTGGGCAGAGAGGTATAGTAGAAAGTATTAAGACCCAGTAGTGAGAAGGGGAGGAGAAGGGGAGGGGAAGGGGGGGGGAAGGGGGGTGGGGGGGAAGGGAGAGGAGGGGGGAAAAAAACGAACCAAGGAGGATAGTTCAAGGAAGGATGGGGGAAAAGGCCACAAAAGGACCTCATAGGAAGGCCCTATAGGACACAGATTCATTTAAACCAGGAGGAATGGTGGCGTTGAGTCGCTCAATCCATAGGGATTCTCTCTGGAGTATCGAGCGATCCCAATCGCCACCCCTGGGATTAGGTTGGACAACCTCCAGTACCAAAAATTTAACCACGGAGTTGTCAAATCTATGATGTAGACCAATGTGTCGGCCAATAGTTGTTAATTTACCATTTTCCGAGTCGTATAAGTGATCACCGATTCTCTGCCTAAGTTCCCTGATTGTTTTGCCCACGTAGAAAGCTTTGCATACGCAGTTCATAAGGTAAACCACCCCTCTTGTACTGCAGTCGGCGAAGGTCCATGGGACCAAAATCTCGCCGTTAGGTAAAGCCACAGTTCGACTTTCATGGATCCAAGGGCACCGGGGGCATTCCCCACACTGGAAGGTGCCGTTGGGGCCACTCCTAGTAGATTTAGTGGGGTTATAGTGGCTGGCCATTAATCGGTCACGTAGTGATCGCGCTCTGCGGAAGACCACTTCCGGTGTATGTCTGATGTATTTGGTTAGTACGTGATGATCAGTTAAAAGGTGCCAATGTTTGGTTAGAATGTTACGAAGTATATTGTGGTGTGCAGAGTAGGTCGTGATGAGTCTAACAGTTTCTAAGGGGGGAGGTTTGTTACCTTTAAATAATAAAGAAGTCCGTGGGCGTGATAGGGACTTATTGAATGCTTTACGCAAATTGGTGGAAGAATAGCCTCGTCGTAAGAGGCGTTCGCGTAGTGCTTTAGCCTGGCGTATGAAGTCACTGTGATGTGTACAATTCCTACGTAACCGTAAGTATTGGGCATAAGGGATGCTCCGTACCAAGGGGTTAGGGTGGGCACTGGTGGCAAATAACAAAGTGTTACCAGCCGTGGGTTTCCTATAAAGGTCGGTGCCTAGCGTTCTGTCAGGTTGTTTGATGATCAATAAATCTAGGAAGGGGATTTGCTCAGTCTCGATTTTGAAAGTAAATTTGAGATTTAAGTCATTGTTATCCAGTTGACGCAAAAATTGTAGAAGTTTGTCTCTGGAGCCCGTCCATACCATAAAAAGGTCATCAATAAAGCGATACCATAAAAGGATATCGTCTAGAAATTCTGTATATTGGTCATGGGCATGGATAAGTCGCTCCCAACCGCCTAGGTATAAATTTGCATATGCTGGGGCACACGACGTCCCCATTGCAACACCCTGTATTTGTAAAAATAATTGATTGTTGAAAGTAAAATAGTTTTTTAGTCAGTATAAAGTGCAATAGTGTCAGTATGAACTGATTCAAAGGCCAAATAGTTGTATCTTGTTCGGCTAAGAAGGAACCAGCCATCCGCACGCCCTGCTCGTGGGGGATACTGGAGTAAAGAGCCTCAATATCAACAGCCACGAGCAGGGCGTCCGGAGGGGATATGGATTCCCTCAAGGTGTTGCAAAAGGTCGGTGGTGTCCCTAATATAGGACAGGAGGCTACGGACGTGGGGCATTAGAAAAGCGTCAACAAATTTGCTTGCGTTGTCTGTTAGGGAGCCTATCCCAGACACTATGGGCCTTCCCGGTGGGATACGCGCGGCTTTGTGGGTCTTAGGTAGGGAATAGAAGGTGGGGGTGCAGGGAAATTTAGGGACCAGGAACTCCAAGGTGTCTTTGTCAATGAGGCCTATGGTGTAGGCCTCAGTGCAAAGAGCCCGGAGTTCCTGTGCAAAGGAGGATACATGAGTAGCAGGGATGGGTCTATACCAATGTTTGTTACTGAGGATAGCAAGGCACATAGATTCGTATTGATGATTGGTCATCAAGACAATATTGCCACCCTTGTCTGATTGTTTGATCACGACATTAGAACGTTGCTGCAAAGACCGAAGGGCTCGGATCTGCCTAGAATCAAGGTTTGAGGGGAAGTAGGGCCATTTTTGTTTCTTGAGGTCACTGATAGTAGCTCGCAGGAAAGCCCATATCTCAGGGCAGGTATTGAGATCAGGGAATCTCCGGGATCGTAAACGGAAGGACTTAGGTAAAGGAATGTGTTTAGGGGTAGCTGAAAGACCTGATGTATTAGATGCAGGGAGGGTAAATGGCATTAACCCTGTTGCAGGTTCATTTGGAGGGACAATGTCGGGGGTCCCACAATCTTGTGAGGACGCGGGGTCTCCAGTATCGTCCTCATCGAATAAGAGCATCAGGTCGCGGAGTGCCCTAAACTCCTCCATAGAGAAGCCTTTGGTGCGCTCCGCGAGCTCATGTTCCAGTCCTAAGTTAACACGATCCTTATCGTAAATAAATCTGAATGTAAGATTGCGTGCAAAAAGATATAAATCTTTAATTGTTTCAGTGACCTTCAGTGGATCAAGAGGACAAAAGCCCAGACCTAACTGTAGCAGCGAGATTTCCTCGCTGCTAAAGGTATAAGGGGTAAGGTTTATGATGTTACGATCGGTGTGGTCTGGAGAGGAGGGTTTGTTTGAGACAGTGGGGGTTTCAGGACATAAGCATCTAAGTTGCTCTGTTGTTTTTTCAGATCTAAAAAAATGGCATCCTCATTGATTTTGGTATATTTGTTTGACATTAAAGAGGAATTTAGAATTTTGGGGATTGTGCCATGCAGTGTAGTGTGGCCGGTGGCCCCTTCTACGGGGGTGTTGGTATCATGTGAAGTTTGTGTGGGGGGTGCTTGAGTGGATCTCGGGCCTTTTGGGCCTTTTTTGTCTTTTTTAGGGTTCGTTGGTGGGGTGTTACCCCCAAAACGAAGTCTCTTGCGTGATGAGTTAAGTGCAGATGAAGTGTTAAGTTGAGTGGTGCTTAGGGAGGATACAGTGGAGGATAGGGATGAATCTGATTCAATATCAGTAGTAAAATTTCTATTATTAGTACGAGGAGGGCCTCGTCTACCCCGACCTCTCCCCGGCCAGTGGTAGGCCATGCCCTCAGTAAAGGCAGCTTTGTCCTTCCCAAATTTAATCTGTTTTTTAATGATAATGTCCTTGTTCATAATTTCCAAGCGTTCTCTAAGTTCTTTCCACTTGGTTTTGAAGACTATATTGTCAGTCAGATGGGAGTATTCGGTATTGAGTCGTTCGGTGTCGCTGTCAAGCAAAGTCATATCAAGAGTTATCATTGAGTAAT